>NC_083766.1:38244647-38472147 GCF_963514075.1 Conger conger
ACTCACACAGTTCTGCCTGGTGTTTCTCAGTTGAAATGAGGTGTTTTTTTTATTTGCCATTACATACTTTTGGAGCTCAATTGTACATATGCACTATAGTAATGATGATACTATTGGTGGATGGCATTTGTATAGAGACTTTAATGTCAGGATCTTGGTGCATGGGAGAGTGAAGGGTGGAACCTCACCTCATACATAGCCACTGTGTAGCACCCATCCGATAGACACACAGCAGGTATTTTTCCACCAGAATGCAGAGGAGTGTTTTTAAACACTGTGAGGTCTGACGAATCTGCTAAAATTCACACTGCAATGTGCGTGACAGAAACCTCCTTTGCATCGGTTGACACCTTCGATTCCAGTACATCTCGGTGTGAAAAAGCCTCCCACATTCTGGTGGCGTCTGAAGAAGACGGGGACTGGAAAAGCTCCAGTGTCCACTCCTGGAAACTGAAGGAATCCTGGCTGAAATTGAGTGAACATGATTTTATCTCCTGCCGTGAGGGTGCACACGCTGCTGCCACTCATGCAGATAATCGAATCACTTGAGTCGGGTTGAAAGTTCAGTGTATGCTTCTGTTTGTGTGTGACTTTCCGATGACTCCTCAATTTGGAGGGCTAGAGCATCCAGAACCTTCCTAAGGAGATTCAGACCCGCCTTGTGGTGCTACGTATGTGTTTAGCTCGAGAAAAAAAGCACATCAAATCTAATGTTTTTGTATTGCACAATTTACAAACGTTTGTCACAATATGCACACCTGTCATCCTGTGACCTAGATCTGCTCAGACAACAGCAGAGGTCTAAATAGTGTAATTTGTTTCCTCTGTGGTATGACTACCACAGTAAACTGGGCCCATGGTGATGGAACCATTGCACAATACCCCTGCTTCCCCCAAACCTGGGTTGAAATGACTTTGTTGATTGCAGGTTATTCTCCCTGTCTGAATGCCATAGGGATAGTGTGTCAGTGTGTTCAGACACGTGCCGAATCTGTGCAGTCCTCTGCACGTCTGTTCATGCCTGTGTGTTTGGATACTGTGTGTGTGTGTGTGTGTGTGTGTGTGTGCACGTGCCTCTTCATGCCTGTGTGAGTGTGTATGTGCCTCTTCATTCCTGTGTGTATAAGTGTGCATGTGCGTGTGTGTGTATGCCTCTTCATGCCTGTGTGTATAAGTGTGCGTGTGTGTGTGTGTATGCCTCTTCATGCCTGTGTGTGAGTGTGAGTGTGTGCGTGTCCATGCCTGCACGTTTGCATGGGTGTGTGCGTCTCACCCCGGGCCTCTCTCTGTCCTTGTGCAGGCAGTTCCAGTGAAGCTGTCCCTGGATGCTCTGCTGCAGATGTCTGGCTCTCAGGTGCGGGAGACCATGAAGAGACTGGGCTCCAGCTCAGAGGAGTGCTCTCGGCTCACTGCTGCCCTCTCCTGTCTAAAGAGTGCCACTGAATCAGGTGGGCCACAGTGTGAATTACAGGGGGAGGGGTCCTAATGGGGGGTAATGCTATGTAGCAGATATCACAGTTTTAAAAACGTTTTACACATGGTTGATCCAATGAGAGAAATTTGTATGTTCTCTGGGTTGCACTAGTCAACTCCTCGTCCTGCGGGCCGCAGTGTCTGCAGGCATTTGCTTCAACTGAACGTTACACCACCTGATTTCACGAATTACCTGATAAGCTTATTATCTGAACCAAGCAGGTAAAATAATGAATTAAATTAGGTGATCTAGCATACGGTCGGAGCAGACACTGTATCCCGCAGAACGAGGAGTCGAGTAGCACTGCTCTAGTCGAAAACAGGAGGGGGCAGAGCTTATGAGTTACTGTTGTGTCTGTCCCGCAGGAGGGGAGCTGAAAGAGGAAGGGGTGCCATGGATAACGGAGCCCACCCGTCGCGACAGCGGGACTCTGGCCCCTCCAGACCCGCTGTCCTGCCCCGGGGGAGCCCTGCGGTCCCACAGCCCCTCTCCCCTGGCCCGGCCCCTCGGCACGCCCTCGGGCCCCTGCGCCCACCTGCGCTCAGCGTCCACGTCGGCCGTGCCCTCCTCTGATGGCCAGGGGCCCTGCGTCTACGGCGACGGCCTCTCGGACCCTTTCCCCCCCTCCCCCAGGCCCGGCCGCATCCACGGTCACGTGGCCACGCCCCCCGGCACCCCGCCTTCCAAGAGACGGCACCGGCTGAAGCCCCCCTGCACGCCTCCCCCGCCCTCCAGGAAAGTGCTCCACCTCCTCCCCAACATCACCCTCACACGCAGCAAGAGCCACGAATCACAGCTGGGCAATAGAATCGAGGAGCCGCCCCTCAACAAGTAGGTTTCCACTGTGCCAGCCTCGCCCGCCCCTGTCCAAAATCCCACTTCCTGTCTTCTGTGCAGTAGTCCAGGAGGTGTAGGACAGAGTAGTGGTGAATAGTGGCCACCTTATGAGGCCATTGCTGTCATTCCTTATGTTGCCCCATAAATAGGGCATGCAACCAATCCTTCTGGATTCTTCCATGCCATTGTGAAATGGAAGGCATGCCATTCAAGTGAAGACAGGTCCCTCCTCCCCTGCTAGATGTTCCCGGCAGAGCTTGGCTTGGAACGACGCAATTCCGTACTGCCCACGGCAACCTCCGTCAGAGGCAAAAACGTTACGGGACGCACTGTTATCTGTTATCGCCAACCGTAGTTTGGGGGCAGTTGGAGGGGCAGTTGTTTGGATGCAGACAGGAGGGGCGGGCTCTAGGTGGAAGGCTGCCTTGTTCACTTCATACCTGAGGATCTGTAAACCTGCTGGGGTGGGTGTGAAGCAACCCTGACCCCTTTCCCTCAACGCCTAGGCCTCCACACTACACCTCTTCCAGTTTTTTTTACTGTTTATGATATGTCCCGGTAACACTACAAAAGTGGTTTTATTTTATGGTTCTTTGGACACATTTGCTGTAGTTTCACTTCTCTAATAGTGGGGGGATTTCTGACCATGTTAAAGGCTCTTTCTGGAAGTTTCTTTGGTTACAAAGCATCTACACAATGCTTTGTGTCAGGTGAGAGTGATCGTGGGGTGGTTCTGACCGCTCGGCTCCTATCCCCTACAGGTGTGCAAAGAAGAACAAGCTGTTCCTCAACGTGCACATCAACGGCAGCGGCAACGGGTGCGAGGACGCCTCATCCCGCTCCCCCCTGCTCGCTGCCCGCACCCCTGGGGTGGCCCAGACGCCCTCCACTGCCCCCTACACCCTGCCCGGCACCCCAACACTTCTGGAGGAGCACAGCGGCCTAAAGAGTGAGTTATCTTACCCACTATTCCTTACTGCTCAACCGGAATGCATTTTTACAATCTCTTCTCTCACTCTATCACGCATCTCTCTCTCTCTCTCTCTCTCTCTCTCTCACACACACACACACACACACAGCGTATTCGTCCTTCAGTATTCTACCTGTGAATCCCCACTGTTTACATGGTTAAAGGTTAGCTGGAATTCCCCATTGCTTTCACAATAATTATACACAAGGTGCCTGTTGCACAAATACCTGGATAATGACTGAGTCATTCTGTAACTATGGGCTTGTGTACCATACATGGTGACCTAGGTTACAGGGAAGGAGAACAGATACAATCTACAGTCTAGTAGGCCTCTTTAGCTAAAGGAAACGAAAGAGTACAGTACGCTTGGGTGCTGGTATAATCTCTACAGTTGATGTTGAGGCAAAGGTTCAGTTGTCTGCAATAGGTAGAGGGACAGGTGTAATCTGCAGTAGGGTTTTTTAGGTTAAAGAGACAGGTATAATCTACAGTATGACACTAGATAAAAGGGAGTTACTGTACTACTGATACATCCACTGATGACCTGGATCAGAAGGAATGTTGATGTCAGTGTAGTGGAATGACAGACGGCCCTCATCAACGCAGTGCGGGAAAGTTCTATGACTTCATCACAGCAAAAACAAGCCAGAACTGCTGCCTCCCTTCTGTATTGAAAGCGATATTTGGTGGAGGAAGCGTGGTCAAATAGCACAGCTCACTGTCATATTTACATTCTTTCAAACATTAACACTTTCAGGCCATCATCCAGTCATGCTAGCTGATAGCTGAATAACATACAATGTATTATATACAGTAGAAACTCAATTGTTGTATCACAAAAAACATTTTAGACACATCTGTGCAACATTGACACAGGACCTCTATAGTTTCATTGTTTTGCCAAGCACCTAATTCACACGCAGGGTGAAATATGACAACAATATGGGGATGGTTGATTAATTCAGACTGAAATGTTTACTGTACTTGGTTGAATCATTTAGAGGCTCTCTGGTTCCAACATTTTATCATAGCTGAGCTCTCAGTTCATCCCTTCTGCTTTCTACTTGTGTGTGTGTAGATAATCTGGCCATGCATCGAAGTTCTCCCCAGGCAGTGAGGAGGGATATCGGCCTCGCTGTTACACACAGGTGAGCCACAGACAGCTGCTGACCTCTCTCAGATTCTCCCGCGGCTTTGCGCTACCCTCATTCAGAGAATTCAAACCCATTCAACAGATATTTCTTTTGACTTCCTTTCAAGGTTTTCTACCAAGTCCTGGCTCTCACAGACATGTCAAGTGTGTCAGAAGAACATGATGTTTGGGGTGAAATGCAAACACTGCAGGTGAGAGAAGAGCCCTTTTTCTTGAACGGTAAGGAGGTGCTGTGTCCTTGAGCTGCCTCCTGTTTATTAACAGGTGATTTTGTCTCTCCAGGCTAAAGTGCCATAACAAATGTACAAAAGAGGCCCCTTCCTGCAGAATATCATTTATCCCAAGTAAGCCAAGTTACTCCTCAATGCTCAGTCTTCTTATATGTAACTGGAGCCCCATACGTCTGCTCACTCTGCTCTTCTCCCTTCATGTCACCAGTGGCAAAGATTCGGAGGACAGAGTCCGTGCCGTCAGACATCAATAACCCCGTGGATCGTCCAGCTGAGGTGCCGCAGTTTGGCACGTTACCAAAGGCGATAACCAAAAAGGTGAGGCTGATGCAGCCAGGGCAACAGCATGCCTGGAAACCGTGCTCTGGTGTGGGTAGAGGTGCGCCAGTGTGAAGAGACAGTGCCTTTTTAGTGCGTTTGGTGACCGTGTTGTTCTTGCCCTGTGAACTCCGTCGTCCAGAGACCGTGTTTGTCTCCTGGTCATGGTCAGTCTGCGTTCCTGCCCGTCAACGCGTATCCCATGTCTCTCTGATTGTGGTCGCATTCGTGTTCCCTGTTCTGTAGGACCACCCTCCGGTACTGAACCAGCTGGACTCCAGCAGCAACCCGTCCTCCACCACCTCCTCCACCCCCTCCTCACCTGCCCCCTTCCAGCAGAGTAACCCTCCCAGCGCCACACCACCCCCCAACCCCTCACCCAAGGGACCCCGAGACAACCGCTTTCACTTCCCAGGTGAGTCCCACGGGGTTGTGCATGTACTAAAATCCAGAGGCACACGCAGCCTTCAGAATTGCCTTCCCATTGAATGCTCTGGAGTGGAGTGGAGTTGAATGAAGTTTGGAGTGGAGTGGAGTGTCACCAAGTGGATTGGAGTGGATTGCAGGGCCAGGCAGAGGGATGAATCTGCTTCTCTAACCCAATGTCTCTCTCTCCTCTGTGCTTGTGGGGGTTTTCTCTTATTCCCTTTCTGTTCATAAGCTGCCTGCTACTTTCAGCATAGACAGCAGTTTATCTTCCCTGGTGAGTTAACATCGATCCGTAGCTGTTGCGATTTCCACGTCCGCCCTTCCTCATACCTGCTCGTGTTTATCCCTTGCTGTCTCTCACCAGCATGACCTTGATTGTTGTCACGTGATTTGTTGAGTCTGCAAATTTGTGGAGTGCTTTGTTGGTAGATAGTCGGAGAGCGTTTGTGTATTTGTGTGAGGCTTCACCAGTCTTCACAGAGGGCTTTTTGTATTGGCTCTTTGCATGCTGAGTTAAGTCTGCATGGTACATGTCTGGCCTCTGGTGGGTAACACATGGAACTGCAGCATTATGGCTATTTTACCAGTAAACTGGGAGCCTTGCCTAAATTGAAGCAAGGGACTACGCCTACGCAGAAATATGCAGTTCCAGCTCGGCAGAGGAACGGCATTCTGGAGCCAAGATGTCTCTCACTTTGCATTTCTTTCTTTTTTTTTTTTTTCTCACACAGATGTACCTGGCTCTGCTTCCCTGCACTCAGAAGCTCTCCAGGACACAGTGTAAGTCTACACCGGGAATACTCACATCTGGCCCTCCAGGGCAGTATACAGCTGCTTTCATTCATTCTCTCTAATCAGGACTGATTTAAATATTTGGCCAATCAGTGGCGTTAATAAAAACTGCTTAAACAAAACCTACTTGCCTCTGAGGCCAGATTTCAGTACCCCCTGATCTTCACCCTAACCCAAGCAGCTCTGAGAGGCTATTTGTGCACCTGTGGTATTGCTCTATAGTGCATTGTTGCAGTGTGTGGTGTCCCCTGACCACACAAGCTCCTTATGGATTTTTATTGAGAATTGCATGGCCTGTAATCCCTGTCCTCTCTCCTCTCAGTGAGAACGAGCAGTCAGTGAACGACCCGAAGTCGCATCTGGCAGGGGAGGAGGTAGAGGTAAGTTCCCAGCAGCCTTTGCATGCAGGAAGTGGGAAGCGGGGCGTGGTGTGGCCGCCTCTGTGGACAACTATAACAGCTGCATCACATCATAGCAGATTATTAATCATCATGTGTACTCATATATAATTAATTATGCAGCTTCTGTGCAGCTAAAGCAGCTGGGCCACTAATAATATGAGTCATAATAATGTATTGCACTGGTACCGGATCTTAAAGTGCTTTACAGTAAGTGGGAAGACTCATTACCGTCAATTCATAGCACAAATTTGTAGATGGGCAGATTGAGCCAGGTGGGTATTTTCTTGGGGTACGACTATGGGCTATTTTTGTTAGTAATGACTGATGAGATAAAATTCTGGAAGCAGAAAAATCAGCGGGGCCATTTTGTCTACATCTTGCTATCACACCACTGCTTGGGCGGCCTGTAGCGTTGTGGTTAAGGTACATGACTGGGACCCACAAGGTGGTTCGAGCCACAATAAGATCCGCACAGCCGCCGGGCCCTTGAACAAGGCCCTTAACCCTTTATTGCTCCGGGGGAGAATTGTCTCCTGCTTAGTCTAATCAACTAATCTAATCGTTCTGGATAAGAGCATCTGCCAAATGCCATTCATGTAATGTAATGACATGAGAAGGAAGACTACAACGAGTTAGAAGTGGCGACGATACTGTGTGTGTTTACCGTTTACTGTGCGTGTGTTTCCTCAGGAACTGAATGAAGAGGAGGAAGCAGAGGAGGATGAAGAAGCGGCGGAAGAAGAGGAGGAGGAGGAGGGGGAGGCAGGGGCGGACGGGAAAGGGGGCTCTGAAGCGGAGGGGGACGGCGACGAGCTGGACGACCTGCCGAGCTCGCGGGGCAGCCACTGGAAGGGCCCCATCTCGCGCAAGGCCAGCCAGACCAGCGTGTACCTGCAGGAGTGGGACATCCCCTTCGAACAGCTGGACCTGGGCGAGCTCATCGGGAAGGGCCGCTGGGGCAAGGTGCACAAGGGCCGCTGGCACGGTGAAGTGGCCATCCGCCTGCTGGAGATCGACGGCAACAACCAGGACCACCTGAAGCTCTTCAAGAAGGAGGTGATGAACTACAGGCAGACGCGGCACGAGAATGTGGTGCTCTTCATGGGAGCCTGTATGGCCCCGCCCCACCTGGCCATCATCACCAGGTGAGGTTTGAGCCTCCGTAGCCAGATTACCCCCCCCCAACATTTCCTATTTCTGTGATTCACTGGATTGCATTCATCCTTCAAACAGTCTTACAAGCCACCTCTGACTGCTGCCCAGTGATGGCCCCAAAGATTTATCCCAATATTGATTTTTTACATCAGTCACTGTCATCTCGACTCATTATCCTTTTCCCTTCATCACTTTACAAACATCTCTCTTTTTAACATCAAATTTTCCTTTCTGTCTGCTGGACAGGAACCCCACTGTAAAACATTTTTCAAACTCACCCACTGATCTGTTTCGTATTGTTCCTTTTTAACATCTTTGAAACAATTTTTCAAATTGTTGAAAAATGTTTGATTTTCTTAAACATTTTAGATTTTAATTTCTTATTTTGATTTCAACATTACTTTTCATAGTCTTTTTACTGCGGGTGGCTATATTATTTCCACCATTGTCTGTCAGTACTGACATTTCAATAGAATTTCTGGCCACTTTGCCACATATAGGCATTGTCCCAACAGTATCCATGACTTTATAACTTTTTATAATTTTTCTTGCTGCACATATCTTTGGATATTATACGTTTGTGGTTATCCATCTTTTTATGCATGTTTATATCCTGAATTTGTTTCAGCTTCTGCAAAGGACGGACACTATACTCAGTTGTGAGAGACACCAAAAACACGCTGGACATTAACAAGACGAGGCAAATCGCTCAGGAAATCGTAAAGGTGGGGCTGTAGTGTGTTTAATTTTTATGATGCACTGCTTTGATGACCAGAATCACTGCAGATTAGGGACTACAGCTCATTAGCTAACTCTGTGCACTGTCCCTTGTCAATAAATAAAAGACTAAAAACATTGAGTGTTCTCTTTCCTCAGGGAATGGGCTATCTCCACGCAAAGGGTATAGTGCACAAGGACCTGAAGTCCAAGAACGTGTTTCATGACACAAACAAGGTGATCATCACCGATTTCGGGCTTTTCGGGATCTCGGGTGTGGTTCAGGAAGGAAGGTAAGGACTCTACGGTCTGCTGTCTCTGCTTTAATGGTAGTTTGCTTACACAGGGCCCCTTAGTCCATATTGGGTTAATGTGCTTGTTGCCACTGCTTAAAAATTATTTTAAAATGGGATTTGTGAAAAACCCATTGTTCAAAGGAGTGACAAGAAGTGAGCTCCTTCTCCAGCCGAGGGGTTGGAGCAGTAAGTTGTGGAGCGGGGTGCGGAGTGGGGTGTGGGGTGCCGAGGTACAGCACGCTCAGCAGCGGGGCGTGTGTCGGTCTGTTTCCACAGGAGGGAGAACGAGCTGAAGCTCCCTCACGGCTGGATCTGCTACCTGGCGCCCGAGATTGTGCGGAAGATGCGCCCGGGCAAAGACGAGGACCACCTGCCCTTCTCCAACGCCGCCGACGTCTACGCCTTCGGGTGAGAGGACCGCACGTCGTCTCGTTTGGTTTCGCCCCACGGAACGTAGATGGAAACGTCTTTATTTACAGCTGTCGGCATAGCTGAAATAAACCCACCTAAATGAGCTAAGGCCCAGCCACGCTAAGAACGATAGCTATAATTACGTTGTTTTAAAAATCATGTGTATCTTCGTTCACTGTTTAGGCCTGCAGTGCTACTGTGTGCGTGAAAGAGTTTACATTACGTTACATTACATTACATTAATGCCATTTGAAAGACAATCTTATCCAGAGCGATGTACAGTTGATTAGACAAAGTAGGAGACAATCCTCTCCTGGAGCATTGCAGGGTTAAGGGCCTTGCTCAAGGGCTCAGTGGCTAGCTACGCTGGGGATCAAACCACTGACCTTGTGGGTCCCAGTCATGTACCTTAACCATGACGCTACAGGCCACCCTACTTTGGATAGTCTGAGAGAGCATGAGTGGGTCAGAGCTCTAGAGGTACGATGCATTACTTAGCTTTTGCTCATCCCTGGCAGAACTATATGGTATGAGCTCCAGGCCCGGGATTGGCCGATTACCAACCAGCCCGTGGAAGCCACCATCTGGCAGGTGGGCAGTGGAGAGGGCATTAAGAAGGTGCTGGCAGAGATCAGCCTGGGCAAGGAGGTCACGGTGAGTGGAGGGGTCACGGAGGTTAAGATGATGGGCAGGGGTCAACCGTGGGCTGTGTAACGCTTTGAATGCTATTTAGCTCTGAGCAGTGATGGTAAATGTTAACATACCGGAACCGTAGCATGACATTCCTAATAACCAAACCTGGTAAAGTCAGGCGTCTATTCTTGGTTTTTCTATATGAAACATTTACAATTAAAGAAAGACTGATGCTGAAAATGCTGAATAAGCATTTTCTGAGCACTTTTGTTACCCAAAGTGTGTCATCGCTTTTTGAAAGCCATATTTGTAAGATGCAAGTCTGTGTATGAATGATGACAAATGATTACGTCTTAGGTGTGCGTTCTTGTGTACCTGCCCCAGACCAGGTTCGAATACATAATTGTTTTGGATTCAAATAACTTTCTGTGCTTTACTGAGCTTGCCTGTTGTATTGGAACCTATGAAATACTTTCAAAAAGTGCAAACACCACCTGCTGGTCCTTTTTCTTGGCGCAATTGTGCCAGACGAGATCAGTCGAGCACAGAAAAGTACTTGAATCTAAAACAAAGGTCCTGCGCAGGTTTGAGTAAAGATGGGCCTGGCCTCTTGTCTCTCTCCTCCAGGAGATCCTGTCTGCCTGCTGGGCGTACGACCTGCGCGAGAGGCCCTCGTTCACCCAGCTGGCCGACATGCTGGAGAAACTGCCCAAACTCAACCGCAGGCTCTCCCACCCCGGACACTTCTGGAAGTCTGCAGAGTACGTATCCTAGGACGGGGGCTCGCTGGACTTCCTGCTTGGCTTTCACCCTTGAGCCCTGATGCATCCTGCCATTCCAACCATCCCCCACCCACCCCACCCCCCCATCTCCATCTTAGGGCCACTTCCACAGGGGATGACACCAGGGGAAAGGGGGAAAGGACACAGTGATATTCTGCCGGACGGCCTCTGTAACTGGGATCAGAATCACTTTGAAACATTGGGACACAGTGCTGGTGGAGACTGCAGAGACCACAAAAGGGCCCTCTCAAAGAACCGCTCCCTATGCTAGTGATGTGCTCATTCCACACACTCCTGCCCAACACACACATACACACACACATACACACTAAAATGCAGGCTCTGCTTAACACTAAATTAACTTTGTTAGGAGAGTTCATCCGGCCCTCTAGGCTGTGACACAGATTAAGGACCTAACCGGCACTTTCTACTGCAAAAGCAAGAGGAACCATGTTGCTGAAAAAGGACCTTATTTGTGGATTTGTATCGTTTAGCGCTGCAGCATTTCATGTACGATTGCTGTGAAACTGTGTCTTTCAAACATTAGCTTTCATACACCAGTTCCTGCAGTGCTACAGCTCGTTTCCTTTAAACATTGTAGCAATTGATATTGGGTTGCTGTGAATTTCTTTTAAAGAACAGAGAAAGGTTGATACCAAGTTTCTTTTCAGTTCCTCCTTCAAAACCACTTAACCTTTCCTGTGAATTGACACTGGTTGTGAAGTAGGTCCTTGTCCTGCCTGTCTGTTACCCTGTCTGATTCTGTCCTTCCGGGAACCCCGGCTCTGCACCGCTCCTCGTCTCTCCGTCTACCCTTCCTCCCCGTCACCTCATCTTCCCTTCAGCCTCTCCCTCACCTCCATTTCCAACCTCCCTGCCGGTTGTGTGACTGCCTGCGGCGCTGCTGTTTTCAGGAGGTTCCTGACACTTCTGTCCCTTTATGCACAAATTAGGACTTTTAACCTCTGTCCCTGTATGGTTTTAAATGGTAAATGGTTGGCATTTATATAGCGCCTTCATCCAAAGCGCTGTACAATTGATGCTTTTCAGTCACTCATTCACACACATACCAACGGCGATTGGCTGTCATGCAAGGAGCCAACCAGCTCATCAGAGGCAATTGGGGGTTAGGTGTCTTGCTCAGGGACACTTCCACACACCCAGGGCGGGATCGAACCGGCAAGCCTCCGACTGCCAGGTGGCTGCTCTTACCTCCTGAGCCAATGTCGCCCCGTTTTAGCCAAGCAAACGGCATAACACAGCTAGAGTGACACTGAAAAATCACATTGTACTCATTTGGACACCATAAAGGTACCAGATTGAAAGGTCACAAGAGGGGATACATTTTTGGGGCTTTTGGAACCTGGGTGATGTTTGAATTGAATGTATTTTTGATGATCTATTCCAAGGTCCCAGTCTTTGTGAGTGTGTGTGTGTGTGTGTGTGTGTGTTTGAGAGAGAGAGAGAGAGACACACTCTCCGCTAATGCTGGTACTCTTCCTGAATTAGCCTCCTCCTGCTCCGCCTCGCCAGCTCAGTTCCTGTCACTGCCAGCCTGCTCTCGCACCTTCACTAACACGTCTAACCTCTGCCTCTCCTTCTGTTTTCTCTTCTCCCTCTTTGTCTGTCTGTCTTCTCTCTCTTCCTGTTGTAGGTTGTAGCCGCTGGCACGAGACATAGGCAGAGCAAAGCCAGTAAGGCCCTGGGTCTGCCTTGCATGCTCCCAAAAAACCCTTAATTCCTTAAAAAAAAAAAGTTTGCAAAAGCTCCGCCCAGTGCAGATACCGCTTCCACTAATCCGCTGCCTGATCTTCCACCATCTACCCTTTTTTGTTTTGTTTTTTTCTGTATTCTGAGAGGAGAAAAGGAAATGTAATTGAAGTCCCTGTGGCTACCTTTTTTCTTTTTTTTTGCGGTATGGGCTCTTTGACCTCCCTTTCTCTCGCGGTACTCGTGCTGAAACGGACGTGTTTTAACCGGCCTCTTCCTGCTCTGGCTGCACCACAGAATGAAGCTTTTTTTATGTTTGTCGGCCCTGAGCGCGGAGCCGGAATGGGGGAGGACTGGCGGGACCAGGACTGTTTCCCATCATGACGGGACCCCCCCTCCCCCAACCTCTCCCTGAATCTCTCTCGCTTCCTTTGCGGTGTTTATGCAAAACTTTGGCTTCTCAAATGATGCTCCCAGTGTGTGTTTTGTGTTTTTGTTCTTTTTGGTCTGTGCGTTTCTTTGGTCTTTTCGGTCTGCGGACCAATGTAAGTAGCGGCTGAGAGCCCCAGTGTTGCACATTGCCTTGATGTCGCCGCGGTGAGAAAAGTTGTGTATGGGCTCCGTTTCCACGGCTTTCGAAATGCGTCTCATCCCTCACTCCGAACGGTGTCCCCCTTCTCTCCCCCCGCCCCTCGTTCTCCAGGACTTGAAAGGAAAAGGCTTCAGGTAGCATGCGGAACGGGGAGACAGTGCTATTTCCCCTAGGATGGGGCCTACGTGCTGTCAGAGTGGGTCAGTCTTGGTAAAACAATGGTGAGAAGGAACCCTGCAGATCACGCCCTGACTCCTTCATAGCTCAGGTTGGCATGGGTGAACCAGATCATTAATTTCTGAAAGATTCTATACACAAAAAATTAAGAACATTGCTTTCTGCGCTTCATTGGGATTGGGACACACTGTCCTTTTCTTTTCTAACATCCTGAATGAGATGGTGTGTTACGTAGGTTCCCTTGGTGTCAGAAAGTCAAAAGCAAAGAGCTTAAACAAGAGGAACAAGGATGCCTTCTTGGCTTGATGTAGTGGTATATAAGTTAGACTGTTCAGTTAGCATGGGCGTGCGTTAGATAAGTGTTTAGCTCTTCAAAAAAGGCTTTCACATCAAGCAAAAAAAAAAAAAAAAGACAGCCACTTTACGCAATGGTGTTGACAGTTGTACCCTTTGAAACATTACCTCTTTTTGCGCTTGTGTGCGTATGTGTTTTGTGTGCCTATGTTTTGTGAGTGTGCTTGTGGTCATGTGTATGAGTGTGGGTGAATTTAGAGGTTCATTCTGTGAAAGACTGCAGTAATTGAGGTGTTTTATCAAAACTATCAGTGCTATAAAATATATAAATATATATAAATATGGTTTTATTTAATGTACAGCTAACATGAACCTTTTAATATTTGTACAAACATTTTATATGATACTATATGTCATAACATTTTTAAATAGGTACTGCTGCCCTATTACAGATGTACAGACCTTTATATTTTTTTCATGTACAAAGTACTATTAAACATAAATTGTACATTTTTTTAGAATGGGTCAATACATGTTTTTTTATGTCATGTAAGGATTCATATTTTTGTATTGCATGTGGCTACCATTCTGTAAACACAGCTTTTGTTTTCATCCTTGAATGACAATAAAACAAAGCTTCAGTCATGTGACAAGTTGTCTTTCTTGGGGAGCTACTCTTCACTCAGAGGGAACTACAGGATTAGACTCATTGTCTACAGTGGTTGCTTATGTCAGGAAACATGCATGTTTAGTTTATCCAAAGGAGATTCTTTGGAATTATACACAAGGCATTGTACACAAAATGGAATGACCAGTCTTCTACTAACCAAAAGGCTTGTTCTCATATTTTGTTGACTCCTGTCTTTTCATTCTTTGATGTGGTGTTCATCAGCGAAGATAGCAGTCTTTAAATGTCATATGCTGATGCTAGTTGCTGACAGAGTAATGTCAGCCTCCAATAGGAGTTCCGAAGGCTTCAATATAATATTTTAGTAATTCACAGGTTGTACACTCACTGAGCACTTTATTAGGTAGACCTGAAAAATATATAATCAGCCAATCATCTGGCAGCAACAAAATGCATAAAAGCATGGAGACATGGTGAAGCGGTTCAGCTGTTTTTCAGACCAAATGTCAGAATGGGGAAGAAATGTGATCTAAGTGACTTTGACTGGCGAATGAAAAACATCCAGTGAGCAGTTCTGCGGGCAAAAACGCCTTGTTAATGAGAGAAGGGCTAGACTGGCCAATGTTGACACACATTACAACAGTGGTATGCAGAAGAGCATCTCTGAACACACAACATGTCAAACCTCTTATGTGGATAGGCTACAGCAGTAGAAGACCAATAAGTCTAAAAAATAAGCGTAATAAATATCTAATGAGTGCTCACTGAGTGTATGTTATCATTACCAAGAAAACTGTCTAAATGCTAAAAATGTATTACATTGGTAATTCTGATATTAAGATATTTGCCACTTTATTCCAAAAGCAAAAAATATATATACATTTCAGAACAGAATTTCAACATGTTCCTCATCAGATACTGTGTATGAGCAGCCTTTTTGGACCTGCAGGCATAATTCTGAATAAAATGGGGCAGTGTATCCATTGACGAAGTAGCACCAACATAGGTCTGCAGGTAACATGATGAGTATCTTTTTCTTTACCGATGATTGTTGGTTTATGTGTTAATATTTTAAACTCTCATTGCATGGATACAGAGTACAGTATATGCAGTGGGCTCCAGATTATTGGCAACCTTAATAAATATGAACAAAAAGTAAAATAATAATAGTTTTTGACATAAGCTTATTTTCCAACATGTGTAGTGTGCTCTATTAATGACTCAAATCAACCAAAGTCTTACATATTTCAATAAAACATTTCCACAAAAAACAGGTCCCACACTTATTGGCATCCCTGGTTTAATACTTTGTGCATATACCCCTGGTAAAGATGACAACTATGAGTCTTTTCCTATAATTTATGTTCAGGTTAGAGAACACATCTGGAGCAATGTTTGACCATTCCTCCATGCAGATCTTTTCAGAATCATTGATATCCTTGGGATACGCCCTCTTCAGTTGAGACCACTGCAGAATATGGATGCCAGTGGTCTTTAAAGTCAAATAAACAGCTTTTTTGGTTGGTTGTTGTGTGGAATTACCATATGTATTCCCACAATCAGTGTCGTCTCACTCGAGGGAGGCACAGGGGAAAGGCCCCAAAGTGTTTGTCTTGTTTGTTTGTTATGTGGAAACAGTGTTTATTATTTTAATAATATTTTTTTATTGTGTTGTCAATTCTTTGTAATTGGCTTAATGTAAAGCACTTTGAGCTACATTTTACATATGAAAGCTGCTATATAAATAAATTTTATTATTATTATTATTATTATTATTATTATTATTAGGCTATTTTCATTCTCAAGGTTGAAGAAGATATTTCACATTTTTATACTCCAGAGAAACAAGAAGTGATGGAATGACACAATATAGTTCCTTTAGACTGAGATTAACTATATCAAGTAAAATTATAATTTATTTACAATATTTGTGAGGGGTGCCAATCATTTTGGCAACTGTGGTTTTCAGAAAAAAAGAGATTACTAAATAAAAAACATTGAAACATAAGAGTAAGTACTGAAATAAAAGTATATCGTTCCCATGTGTTTGAACATAAAATATAATAATAAAAATAATAATAATAATAATAATAATAATAATAATAATGAAAATAATACATTTTATTTGAAGTGGCGCCTTTCTAGACACTCAAGGTCACCTTACATTGTGCAAAATACAAAATAAACATGGTAAAAACATGATACTAAATATCCTATTTTAAATCAAAATATGGATCATTATCCATGCCGTTTATTATATTACATAAAAATTATGACTGATCAGATTAAAGACTGAGGTGACTCAATATAGGCTCCTGATTGGTGATTGTGGACACTAGCCTAAAGCTAAACATTTGGGAATAAAGAATTCAAAGACAAAGCAAATGATAATGAGCCAAAACCTGCATTGTATTAATAATTTAAAGGAAGAAATTATGAAATACCTTAAAACACATGTGTTAAATAACCTAATTAGGAGCCTCTTGAATCACCATAGCAATGTGTTCAGTTAAAAATTTTGTTTGCAATATGGCAAGATACAATGTGAACATTGCATTTTTAGTCGTCTTAACATGCATAGCTATTTCTTTAAAAATAAAAAGGTTAGCCTAGCTAGGGTCTGGACTATCCATCTACGGAAGATTATTTGGCTGTGTTTCTGCATTCTGGTGGATTTTCCCTATTTATTTAATGTTCGCGGCTTCTGGTTTGCACTGAATAACCGACCCCAACGACTGTTTTTTAAGAACACACCCACATTTACATCTGCCAACACTGAAGGGTCCGGTGTCCGGTTGCGTTTAGCATGAACAGTGTTGTCCTCGTTGCAGCCTTTTGAGCTACTTCCGTTCCCTTTCTATCGCCATTATTTTGATGTAGTCATTGGACAATCTTTAAGATGTATCGCAAGAATAGGCAAGAAAACTCGAGCTGGAACAAAACACTGGGCATTTTAATGTACAACTGCATTTTCATGTGGGAATTTAAAAGAATGAGATGGGCTACCGCAACAGATTTACACTGTATACTGTTTTATAGCCTAATGAAATGTATCCCCTACCCTTTGTCACTCTGATTTATATTTATAAACATACGGGAATTGGTAATGTAAACTCTGAGGATTAGCTCATTTTATTAAACTGAGCACAACCCAAGATGGACCACCCATTTCAGAAGACGCGTATGGGCTGCTTCTGAAATCAGAATCGTTCACCTGATTGCCTCACATCTGCGAGTGCACAAAACACATGTTTCACTATTCAAATCAGTCGGGCCCATATTCATAAACAGTCACACATAGGATGCGCTTTTTTTTTTCTCCATTCATAATGATATTACCCCACCATTCACATTTTCGCCGAACACAATGCTATGAAACAGCTCTGCCAGTACACGCCCGCACTGGCTGCCTTTCGGACGAAAAGTATTATCAATGGAAATGCCATATGCCCCTACCTCCACCAGGAGCGGCATTGCTTCAGAAATGCAGATTCTTGGACAGAGCAGAGTCGAAGGAGGCGTAGCACGGCGTACCCAGTAATCTTGAATGACTCGCAATTGCTGAGACTCGCGAGAGAAGAAAATACTCGCGAGAACGAGACGCTGCCTTATGAATGGAAATGGTAGGTGCAAGACCTGTCGCATTTGTTCCTGTTGCAATTGAGAATCTTTTGTAAAATAAGAGAGTAGTAACATACAAATCACTACCAGATCACAGATAATACGAAAATTGTATAAACCATTTTATTGCCAAGCAAAAACATGGTAAAACGTGCATAACTACTGATTTCATATCTATGCCATACATCAATGATATCCATCCATCCATCCATTATCTGAACCCGCTTATCCTGAACAGGGTCGCAGGGGGGCTGGAGCCTATCCCAGCATACATTGGGCGAAAGGCAGGAATACACCCTGGACAGGTCGCCAGTCCATCACAGGGCACACACACCATTCACTCACACACTCATACCTATGGGCAATTTAGACTCTCCAATCAGCCTAACATGCATGTCTTTGGACTGTGGGAGGAAACCGGAGAACCCGGAGGAAACCCACGCAGACACGGGGAGAACATGCAAACTCCGCACAGAGAGGCCCCGGCCGACGGGGATTCGAACCCAGGACCTCCTTGCTGTGAGGCGGCAGTGCTACCCACTGCACCATCCGTGCCGCCTATCAATGATATCATGAAATATATTTTAAATAAGTTAAATTTTTAATAAGTTTTAATAAGTTAAGTCAGTGATTTCTCTCCCCCCATTTCTGATCCTGATTTTCCAATGGCCGTCTGCACACTTTTCCTAATAGTGATGATAGGTTATGGGTGGTAGCTATCATGTGTTGTCAGTGACTGTTTTGAACCAGTAATAATGCTTCACAGGAGAGGGCACAATCTTTAGACGATTAAGACATTTACATCCATCATTGTGTTTATGAAACCATATTATTTCCCATATCTACCCAGTTACCATTTCTCTAATATTAACAGGACCAACACAGAGATAAAGCTCTCTTCAGTTGCCCATATGGGAAACATTATTAATTAACATGAATTAATTTGACGGCATTTAATTCGAAATTAGAAAAGGAATTCAGAGGAACAGGAGAAGCATGGAGACAAAGGGGCCTTACCAGTCCCATCTCAAACGTTTTTGTCTTGGGCCATCTCCAAGTCAAACAGTATGGATAATATGTCAATTAACATCACGCAGATCTGCAGAAAAATGAAAAAGAATGAAAAGGGAAAACACTTTATTAACTCATCGTTAAATCGGATAGAAGAATACATAACGGGCCATTTTCACAGACACAGATTAAGCCTTGTCCTAGACTAAATTACATTTTGAATTGAGATTCTTCAAAAAATCAGTTGTCCAGGATTAATCTTAAACTGTGCCTGTGAAAACTGGAACAATAAATATTATTTTGATATAACCACAAATGCATAACATTCAAGTGTGAGGATATCTGTACTTGTTAGCCTTGTTTTGGTGCCTGAGTAATAATTAACACTTAAAGGTAAATAAAGGTTTTGATGAAAGTTAAGACCTTAAATTATGACCTACACTGGGGTAGGTCTATACCCATTTTGCCGGGGTGCTGAAACAACACTGCCTATTACATAACACTTGGACAGCACGGTTTCTTGGCATTGGCTGTTAAGGAACCCCCCCCCCCCCTCCCTTTTTCACACACATACACATTCAACCACACATTCTCACACACCATCCACCCTTCCCCCGCCTTCCCTACAGCCAAACACATTCACAAACACGAGTCCTTGCATTCATAATATTGCTCTTGCTGAAGGTCTCCCATTTCCCATCTTTCATAAATAAAAGTAACCAAATAAAAGCGATATTAATGTTTTTGACACGATCTTTGCCAAACTACTACCCTTGCTAAACTTTAAATAATCCCTAACAATTATTATTAGAGGGATGTGGAGGATATTCGAGGCAAAATCTGTTACATAATAGTGTGGAATACCAGCACAGAACACTGCATAACGTTAAATCAAGACAGTCGTATCATTGCAACGAAATACAGGTAATGTATCTGCCACCATCCGCTGCATGGCTGTATGCGTAAAAAAATCAAGAATCTATTGCATCCTTAAATACAATCTGAGAGGACGATTCCGGTTATTCCATATGTTTTTCTTCTAGCTGTAAATTCGTAGCATCTCAGTGCAAAATGACATCACTGATCTACTGTCTTTTCCTTTCATTAATGAAACGACAAGGCGATAGCCCAGCCACTCACAGCCTCCCTCCCTCTGCTCTTCTCTTTTCCACACACCGCACAGATCCCAGGCAACGCAAGCGCAGTAAGCCACCCCTAAGAGCACTTCATTACGGCTTCACTGGAAAGGAGGATTCAAACTTCCGGTAGTGTCATGGCGGCATGGTAGTGTCTGCTAAAAAGAGAAAAAAAAATAGCCAACCCCCACCGCCCAGTCCCGACAGCGGTTTCATAGAATTAACGGGTTGAAAAATACGAAAAGAGGCACTATCCTTGTTGGGATTGCAGGTAGCCCATCGCGGCTTCCATCCGGCCGGCCATGGCGGCGCACAAACCCGTGGAATGGGTTCAGGCCGTAATTAATAGATTCGACGAGCAGGTAAGAATAACAGCTTCGATCAGGGACTCGCCACAGATGTCTTTTTGAGGGTCTGTGTGGCAGCGAGGCAGTGGGGCTGTAGCAGAACCATATAACAGCTTGGATTCTGGTAGTGGTGGTCGAAAATGTCAGGATAGGCTATGAAGAATTGATAGCAAGCTAACTAACCTCCCTCAGTCATACTAGTGATCAAACCGCTGCAGGAGACGGCTACAGAGAGGGCGAAACATAACCTATAGCTAGCTAGCTAACATTAGCAAACCTATAAGCTAGCTAACAAGCAAGCTAATTTGTTGCAGCTGCAAGTACACAGTGATAGATATACATTAAGAAATTGGCTGCAGAATAGAAACAAAGGGGCCGATTCAGAGCATGCTCTTCTCTGTTGTTGATGAGGAAATAGATGTAGCAATGAGCTAATGTTAGCCAGCTAGTTCGCGATCTACCGTAAACGAGCTGGCTCCAAATTTCCACTAGGTAGATAGGCATATTGAGATTATTAGCTATCTTTTAGCTGCAAAGATAGGAGGGCAGGGTGAGGGCGAGATGGCAATATCTACAGCTATTATATATGTAGCTTGCGCTTGGTAGCGAACTCAGATTGGTTCTGTGTAGCTATGAAGACATCGAGGTTTGTGTGATGAACTTCATCGCAGTTGACCAGCAAGACGGCTTGCTAGATATCGGTTTGGCTTTGTATTTGATTACGTTTAGTTTGGCTTGAGAGGTCAGTTATACCTAGCCAACGTTAGCTGTATGATCAACAGAGGTATCTAACTTAAAAAGAGGGTTGCTTAAAATCTTCATCAGTGTCACATTTTATTCTTCATGCAAGATCGAGAATACACATATCCACCTCCTGCTCCTCTCATCAATTTGCAGTGTCAGGCAAGATCGCTGTTTGGAGTAAAAGGAGACATGCATTCCTGATCCAATATTTGTGAGGCCTAATAACAAGTTATCACTATGTATTGTATGACATGCAGGTTTGCACATTGCAACGGAATTTAACGGGGAAGCTTGCTATTTTGATGCAACATTGTTGCTAGCCAAGAGGGGTAGGGTAGCTAATTCACGAGAAACTTCAGGTGGCTCAGGATTTTTTCCAGGATGAGGCGCATGGAGTGTCTGAAGTTAGTTCTGCAAGATATTTCCATGGTTCTGGTCTTTCTGAGATGGACGTAGTCTTTGTTTTGACGTCGAAACACTTGTTCGTCATTTTCAAAGTTTACAACCGCATGAGTACAACTTGCTAGCAAAGACTGAATCGAGATATGTTTTTTGCGATTGCTATGGGTCAACATGTCGCTGTGGTATATTAAAAAAGTTGATTAGCTGTTTGTCTAGTTTAAGAATTCAGGGTTAACTTTATGGTCATCTGAGCTCATTGCTTTTACATTGCAACTATGGCAGGGCAGAAAAACTACACTGGAGCAGCCTTCCTGTGTGTGTTCATTAATAAATTAAGCCTATATCATCTATTTATGCAATATGTGAGCTGTTGATAGTTCCATTAACCATTTGTTATACTTTTACCGTTCAGCAGTGTTCCTATGTGCTCCTGTGTTAGTGGTCAATTACACTGGTCCTTGGAGGGCACTGTATTCTGGGTGTTTCACGAAAAAAACTTAAAGCACTTGTAAATGTTCCCAGGCAGTCTACATGTATGTTGCCTTTGGAGCCTTCCATGTCCAATGTTTGTCCCATTCCTCAGTAAAACTAGGGTGCTGGTGGCTGGTGATTTGAGTCATCTTCCAAATGTTGACCTGCTTTAAGTAATAAAGAATCAATTTGGGACATCACATCACAATGGGCTATCACTGCCTCTCCCTCCCTCCCTTTCTCTGATTCCCGGAGATATTTCATCATAATTGTACGCCCTGTAACTGAAATTAATGCACAAAAGGAGCCAGGCCTGTTTCTTTATTTTGATGAGTAAAATATTGGAATGCACATCTCAGGACATCGCAGGACGCCGGTCTGGATGGGGCGGCCGGTCTTCTCAGAAGGATGGAGGCTTGAGTTAAAGGTCGGGTTGCAGTGTGAGATAATCAGGCAGGTTTTGCCACGTTTTGTTGTGCCTGAGCTTGGTCCGGCGGTGGCGTGACGTCGGACGGCCAGCGGCAGGGAGGCCGGTGTAGCGTGTCTGCGGCTCTTCGCCTGGTAGAGGCGGGTGGTGGCGTGCCCAGGGATGTCCCATGACCACACGCATGCCGGCCCGCCCTCGTCCTCTCCTTCAGCTGCAGCAGCGCTGCTCTGTAGCCCTCTCTACAGGAAACACAATTCCATTTACCCAGGGGGCCTGCAGCGGCCTGCACATGACCAAGCCTTATGAGCCAGCAACCCTGTGCATGCCGTCTGATGCAGCGGACAGCTTGTTTCTAAAAGCACAGGTTGCTGTAGCTTGCTAATCCCCTGATAAACACCCTCATATTCCATGTAACATTTGAGACCATTAAAGGGTTTGTTGAAGAGAATATTAATGTTGGGTCAGATCAAACCTATCTGAACAATAATATGCAAGCTTCAGTGACTACCAATTTGGTTGGGCAGCAGAATGGATAGTCAACCCTGTGCCATGTTGTTGGGTCACCATGGCTTCATATTGAAGTCTAACAATGCATTGTGGATGTGAGCTGGTAACTCTAGGGGTTTCATTAATCCAGGATAAGTCATGCGGGTGAAGTAATTTTTAACATTGCATTACATATTTCTTAGAATATGCCCTTATCCTGGGCAACTTGCATAGCTCATGTTTTGTATGGTTGTTTCCATTGATGGTGTTCTATGTATATGTGAGTATAAGCCTGTATGAAGGTTAAATCCCTTTTTCGGTAGGATAATGACAGTGCCCCAAAGGGACTCAAACTGGCAACCTTCTGCTGCCCACCCCCCCTTAATTTCACTTCTTCCTCACAATGTGAAGCAGCCCCACTGAAGTCTTTGTGCTGTTGCAGTCCCTTCACTCTGACCCCAAAGAGGATTTCAGCACTTTCTGGAGTTGCAGTCTGCCCTCGCCTCTGGTTTCACCCTGCCACAGTGCACTGATTGTGCTTTGGCTTAGATGCCGGGCCTGACTCATTAGACTTTGATGGAAGTGTAATAGAGATTAAGTCCACTTCTCATTGTTAAGCCTATTTAGAACTGCACAAAAGTCACGAAAGAGGATTGTATGTATTGGCATTAGCTGGGCCGGCAAGCTGTGGTTTTAGAATCCGGCCCGTAGAAATGCCTTCTCATTGTGTCCCTGCTTGTTTCCTAGAATTTCTAAAATTTCTAAATTATGAAACTATGTGGGTGCTTTCATGTTATTCGGCGCATATGTGTCTGAATTGATGTACACCAATCCATTAGTGCACTGTGTTCATGAGTTAACCCAAGAACGTGATCACCTGTTCTAATCTTTACTTGTATTTCAGTATTAAAAATCTTGCTATCTGTTTTGATCTTTTCAGAAATATACCCAAAAAAATCAAAGCTATTTTGCTTTTTGGAAAAAAGAATTATTTCATTTTATTTTTGCATTCAGATCTGGAATGACCCGATCTGGTTAACCCCCTGAACTCGGGCAAAACACAGTACTTCCGCAAGATCTAAGCCCTCATCTGACGTGTGGTTTGTAGTCAGGGTTCAGCACTCTGGTGGTATTCCTGTGGTCCATTCTTCGAGGCGACAGCATTTTGCAGGCACTTGAGGGCTGTATGGAGATGTTTTGTGATGCTGGAATGCGGTCGGATGGACCGCAGGCTTTTTTTTTTTTTTTTTCCTCTCTCTCTCTGATGGCCGGCTCATATTTTTTTTCCACTGGGGAAGATGTGCGGGTGTTTTGGGATGTGCGATGGATATGTCTGCTCAGCAGTGTGGAGGGCAGAGCACCTTCAGGCCGGGACGTCTGCAGAGCTGGTGCATTGTAATGGTAACCCAATCCACACTCCCCTCCCCGACAGGCTGTCCTCTGCTCCCGGAGTCAGCGATGCTGCGATCCAGCGGTGGCACTGTCGACTTTGCCGGTCGGTCACGAGGGCTTGCTATTGGACAGTCGGAGGTTCAGAGG
The DNA here is from genome assembly GCF_963514075.1 of Conger conger. NCBI lineage: Eukaryota > Metazoa > Chordata > Actinopteri > Anguilliformes > Congridae > Conger > Conger conger. The sequence continues at coordinate 38,268,831 of NC_083766.1, forward strand.
TCATTGTGGGAATGAAGAAGTTTCATGCTTCAGCCTGACTCCCAGCCAAAATGCGCCAGTCTTCATAAAACTTGTCTGCCAAAAAAATGTGAATATTCAGCTGAAAATACTGTACTATGTCAGACATTGCTATGGTAAGATGTAGGTCTAATTATTACTTAAAATTTAGTCACCCGGACACTTCCTGTAGGTTACTGACGATTCTTAAAGAATCCTCCGTTTTGAGCAACAAGCAGCTCTTGTTTTGTTGATTATTTGGCATCTACGGGAGTGTTGTCAAATGTAACTTTCATTGAAAGTGTTATTTAGTAAGATTTTGAAAGGTGTACTTGAACCAGGTCCAGTGACAATAGGTCGAACAATTCAAATAGTGATTTTAATGGTAGGTCAAAGTTTGTCTCTCTGTGCTCAGCATTGTTTGGCTTGAGACCTGAGAGTTGTTTACTGTATTGGTTGTTGTCAAAATGCTTAACATGCTCACGCTTCATATGAGGTCAGAGTTGCTGAATTTTTCCACCATAAATATTACACATACAATGACGTTTGAGCAGAAAGCTGAAATCTATAAGACAAAATGAAAATGGCAATCCTTGGGCAGATTTAAAAAGATTTTCTGTTCCAAAAATATCTTAGTTTCTGATGTTCTGCACAATCTTGGAATGATTCAAAATGTGGATTTGCTTAACTTCAGCAAGTGCAAAACATTGGGTGATGGCAATCATTAAACTTCATTCTATTTCAAACTTGACTTAAAAAGCATGTTTCTGGCCTGCCAAACTGCTTTTGCCTCCTTCATGTCATTGTGCAAGGTATTTTCCCCTAACCCCACTGGTGTGCTTATGCCTCATTATAGGTCACTGTATAGCCACCACTGAGCTTGTGTTCTTGCAGTGGTGATTTTCCAGTGTGAGCGGATCTGAGAGACCAGTGGCATTTGCATCACTGGTACCACTCACGGTAAAATCACATGTCATAAATCCCCGGTGGCTTTGGGCATCACAGGGCTCCAATTTTGCGTACTTATTTACTTGCCAATACATCCTGTTTGCTTACTCACTGAGAAATCATATCACTGTCTTAACAAATGCACACATCCTGTACACAGGTGGCTATGGCAATTATAATGGGAATTGTTTCATAAAAGCAATTAGCCACAATTTAGGCTGACATTAGTCTCTGGTGTTAAAGAATACCAAAGGGTAAAGCCAGCTTTTTATAGGTTGCAATTTGCTAGTGTGTGTTATTTCATTTTATTTAAAAGGGTTCTGCTGTTATGAACCAATCAAAACCACTCTCTTGTGCAATTGGGTTGCAGTGGTTGCATTAACACAGGAATCTGTGTTTTTAAGCAGAAATAAAAAATGCGGGAAGAAATACACCGTGATCTATAAATGCAGTGAACCAGTGGTTTTTTGGCATCTAACAATTGTGTTTAATGATCATAATATTTGCACAGCCATTGGTAGCATTTTGACATTAAAAAAGAAGGTGCTTAATCTGAATTAAAAGTTTAACAGGAGTAAATTCTAAAGAAATGTCGGGTTGCATTATAAAAATTATTAGCCTGTGTGGCAAAATTTTATTTTGATCAGAATGACAAAACAATTTTTATAGCTCATTTCATTCCTCTAATCTCGCCATTTCAGCCTGCTTCTGTTAAGTGTCATAACCAAATGATGATCAACATTTATAGAGACTTGGCATATTATGGCAAAATTTGTAATTTTCAAATCAGAATGCAAACCAATGCCATAAAATTCATTTTGAAATGTCCTGGGCTAGTGTGACAACAGGGCGGCCTGTAGCGTAGTGGTTAAGGTAAATGACTGGGACACGCAAGGTTGGTGGTTCCACAGTAAGATCCGCACAGCCGCACGGCCCTTGAGCAAGGCCCTTAACCCTGCATTGCTCCAGGGGAGGATTGTCTCCTGCTTAGTCTAATCAACTGTACGTCGCTCTGGATAAGAGCGTCTGCCAAATGCCAGTAATGTAATGTAATGTAACAACTGGGATAGTTCATTTGCAGTTAATAGAGATTGACGTAATCTCTATTAATCTCTTAATCTCTATGACGTAATCTCTATTAACCTGGCTGATTTGTGGTTTTTACTTATATGGTGTCTCAAAATCACATCCCTAAAATACCTATGTTCCACATATAGGTCTACTGTCATTTGTAGAATATGACTCTAATTGAATTCAGAGTGTGAAAACAAGGTCTGCCTACAGTGTGAAGCCAAACAAATTTTAGTCTGTTAGATGTGTTAAATGGCCAAGTGATATTGTGGGGGAGGTCTAGATATTAAAAAAATAAAATCTCTGGATAACTGAATATATTTTTGTGCTATTTTAAGAGGTTCCAAATTTTACAGGAATTACTTTGTTGTCTTGTGCAGCCAAATGATTATGGTAGTCTGTATTTCTCATCCTCTATACATTATACAATGAAAATTATGGAAAGATTAAGAGCATTCTTGCTTAACATGATTGTTGTATTTAAAGGGATATTTCACTTTGGTGTAACAAGTCATTTTGTGGAGATTACCTTTTTATTTGCATAGTGAATACTAGCTGTCCCTGCAACCTTTATGGAGCCGTATTTACATTTTGTCTGGCTCCCAGTTCACTCAAATTCATTTTTGAGACATTGACGAAATTCATAGTTTTAAAGCACACACTAACTACGGAGGATAAACGATAGAGAAAAGAGAATACTTACATAAATGGTCTGTATTAATGTAGTAATGCACATGCCTGTGTGAATGTTAGTAAATGGCTAGAATTAGCTAATTATTGCTTGCAGTCACGTTTAATTTTTAGCGAGGTGGCTAACTTAGAAGATTGTGTTATAGGAGCTGATTGCATGAGGAACAGGGAGAATATTTGTGCAAATTCATGAAAAAAAATCTAAAACTGAAATCTCTCAGTATTCCGACCCTTGCCGTGACACTCCAAATTGTGGTCAGGTGCATCATGTTTGCTTTAATAATCCTTGATACAGTACTGTGCAAAGCTTTGAGTATTCCCAGCAGTGCAGTGACCTCAATAATTGAATGAATGAAATGGAAGACGTTTAGCACCACCAGGACTCTTCCAAGATTTTGCCGTCCAGCAATACTGAGTAACCAGGCAAGAAGGGCCTTGGTCAGGTAGGTGACCAAGAACGCAACAGTCACATAGAGCTCACATAGAGATGGTTGTCCTTCCAGCAGGTTCTCCCATCTCAGTGGCACTCCATCAATCAGGCCTTGACAGTAGAGTGGATAGCTGGAAGCCACTCATGAGTAAAAGGCATATGACAGCCCAAATTTACCAAACTGCATTTCAAGGACTCTGAGCGCATGAGGAAAAAAAATGTATCTGGTGTGATGAGACAAAATTTGAACTCTTTGGGCAAACACCGGACACTGTTCCTCACCTGGTTAATATCACCCCTATGGTGAAGCATGGTGGCAGCAGCTTATCAGTGGCAGGCACTGGTCAGAATTGAGGGAAGGATGAATTCTCCTTGAAGAAAACCTGCTCCAGAGTGCATGTGACCTCAGACTTGGGCGATGGTTCACTTTTCAGCAGGATAATGACCCCAAGCATACAGCCAAGACAGCGCTTGAGTGGTTTCGGGACAAGTCTCTGACTGTCCTTGAATGGCCCAGCTAAAGCCCAGACTTAAACCCTATAGAACATCTGTGGAGAGACCTGAAAATGGCAGTTCAGGGACGTATCCCATCCAGTCTGACAGAGCTTGAGAGGATCTGCCAGGAAGAATGGGATAAACTGCCCAAATCCAGGTGTGCAAAGCTTGTAGAGACTTACCCAAGAAGACTCAAAGCTGTAATTGCTGACAAAGGGGTTTCTAAAAAGTTCTGAATTAAGTGTCCCGATACTTAGTTAAATGGGAGATTTCAGTTTTAGATTTTTTATAATTTTGCAAACCTTTCTAAAAACATATTTTTTCTTTGTCATCATTGGTTATTTAAGTGTAGATTGATAGGCAAAAATGGCACAAAAAATGTATCCATTTAAAATTAAATCGACTGCGTAAGTGTGCAAAAAGTGAAGGGGTCTGGATACTTTCTGAAGCCACTGTACTTGTTGAATCTTTGCCAAAATATTATTATTATTATTTTTTACCTCATTAAAACCACACTTAAAAAGCTGTGTGGACCTTTGTAATTGGACACCATTGGCCTAGCTCACAGGGTTCCAACAGTGTGTTGGCCAACACATGAGAGAGCACCTGCAATTTGGCTGCAATTTGTCTAATTGGGTTTTTGGCAATTTTCGACAAAACTTTTTTTATTCAGAGTTTTGCATTTGCATGTTCAGTACCATGATTCAGTACATACTTCATTTTGGTTCTTGATGACAGCAAATGGTTTGCATGTTGGCTTGCTTGGGAACCATCACACAAAAGTAAAACCAAACAATGTTCTCGTACCTTTTCCCCCCGCCGAAGCAATACATGAGATAATGACAGGCTTGAACTCAAATATGGTGTGTGGAAGTGCTCCAGATATCAGCGGCAGAGGAAACACGGGTTCTGAACATGCAGAAAACGAAGGATCCTCCCCACGGCAAGCCGGCGGTCCTGCACTGTGGCCCATACCTCCCGGCGTCCCGGCTCTTCCTTATGTAACGTGTATGGGATGCATGTTCCTCGTTCCTTCCTCCTTTGCGTGTACAATGGCTGTTGGTTCTGCCAGAGTGCACATAAGGGAAGAGATTGGTCTGTGACCTTTGAGGAATTTAAAACCAGGCCCGTGAAACAAAGTGCCCTGTGTCTGTCCACCCGCCATTAATATGGATGTCAACAAGCCGAGCTGTGTGTGCGCCGGGGGTGCCTTGAGTTCACACGCCTGACTCTGCCCAGTCTTGGGACTCTCATTTCCATTTGCTCGCCCGTGTCCCAGAGCCAGGCACACACCCTCTCCCGTGGCGGCCAGGGCCCTGTCCCTTAGGGTAGGCCCCGCCGTGGCCCTGTCTCTGTCCACAGCCAGGTCGACTCCCTGGTGCAGGGGAGACCCCACCAGACCTGGGTCAAATATGTAATTGTTTTGGATTCAAATACTTTTCTACACTTTACTGAAGTTGTCTAGTGTGCAGGAACCTGTCAAATACTCTCAAAAGTGCAAAGGCCTTCTGGTGCTCTTGGTTGACTTAATTGCACAAGACTAGATTAATTGAATTGCGAAGATATTTGAATCCAAAGCAGTTACGTATTTGACCCGGGTAGTTCCAGGTCAGGTGGCTCCGAGTACGGACAGAATGGTCTGGTCCAGGGGCCTTCTGGACCAGAATGGTACTTTTTATCGTACGACCAGTTACTAAATCGTGCATACACATGATTGATAGAATTGGCGTACAGATGGAAACAATGGCGGAAATCTTTTATTTATGAATCACAAATATCCGTAAAAGTGTGCAGAAGAGAATGCACCTGTGAACGTCCTCAATTATACTTATATGGTGGCGTAGTACATCTTATTTTGCAATTTAAGTTGCTTTCAGTAACGCAATTGTAATTGTAGTGAAACATAAGGAAATATAATGGCAGAATAAAAAATGGCAGCAAGTACAAAAAGTGCTTTGAAGTGCTGTTAACGGAGGTACAGACAAGAACACAACTATTGTCCCACTATGGTCCCATCAAGTTGTATTAGTATCCAGCAAAACAAAATGCACTCACTGAGGACTTTAATAGGTAGACTTGTATACCAGTATGTTAATGGCAATATTTAATCAGCCAATCATGTGGCAGCAACTAAATGCATAAAAGCATGCGGACATGGTCAAGACCAAATGTCAGAATGGGGAAGGAATGTGATATAAGTGACTTTAACCGTGGACTGTTTTTTGGTGGTTTGAATATCTCAGAAGCTGCTGATTTCCTGGGATTGTCATGCACAGCAGTCTCAAGAGTTTGCAGGGAATGGTGTGAAAAACAAAATAACATCCTGTGAGCAGCAGTTCTGCCGACAGAAGTGCCTTGTTAATTTGAGAGCTCAGTGGAGAAGGGCCAGCTTGGTCAAAGCTGACGGGAAGGTGACAGTAATGTAAATAATCACACTTTACAACAGTGGTATGCAGAAAAGCATCTCTGAACACACAATGTGTGAAACCTCTTAAGTGGATAGGCTACAGCAGCAGAATACCAATAAATTGAAAAAAAATAAGTCTAATAAATACCTAATAAAGTGCTCACTGACTATCTTGCTTGACAAACTTTGACAGGTTGGCTCTGGGTAATGGCATGGACTCATCCTCATGTGCAAGGAAATCTGTCCGGTGCCTAAAAACACGTGTATCGCTCTTTTCGCGAAGTCTTCCAACAGTGGTATCAAGTTGCTTTGAATGTGCTCACACAAGTTTATATAGTTATGTCTACAATGAGTTAATATTTTTATATTTCATAACTGTAAAGATAGCTTGTACGGTTTATTCTAGTTGCTACTGCCGTCACGTAGAAACTAAGGTACGCTATTATCTCTATTTTATGCACCTATAATGAGCTTTACAAAAGTAATGAACAGGCTAAATAATGTCGTTCATTTGATACGAAACTAAACCCACCATGATTCTCTCTCTCTCTCTCTCTCTCTCTCTCTCTCTCTCTCTCTCTCTCTCTCTCTCTCTCTCTCTCTCTCTCTCTCTCTCTCTCTCTCTCTCTCTCTCTCTCTCTCTCTCTCTCTCTCTCTCTCTCTCTCTCTCTCTCTCTCTCTCTCTCTCTCTCTCTCTCTCTCTCTCTCTCCGTGTGTGTATGAATGGGTGAATGAGAAGCATCAATTGTACAGCGCTTTGGATAAAGGGCGCGCTATATAAAATAAAATTAAATGGCAACCAATATCAGATAGCCTCCAGAAAGAATGTAATCAGTCCACTCCTTCTGAGGTTTCTGCCCCGCCAGTGAATGTAAAGGTATGCACATTTTCACGATACTTTGAAGTTTATTAATCTCAATGTTGTTGTGGATTTTGGCGCCAGCACGAATGACGGAAAATCTGGTCACGTGATGAACTTATGCATGAGGGGCCAGGTTAGGTGGGTATGAGTACAAAGGAATCGACTGGCTCTGAGTACCATCAGAATGGACTGTTCCAGGTGAAATGGTTCTGAGTACAATCAGAATGAACTTTTTCAGGTGAAGTCGTTCCTCATTTCCTTTCATTTGTATGGCGGTGGTCTTCTGAGACTTCCCTGTGTGCTGGCCACTTTGCTGCAGTAGTTCTGATGTCATGGGCCTATATAGCAGAACATAGTTTGTTATGGTCATCATTTTAATTGTTTCCGAAATTAGCAAGTGGCATGATTCCCCATTTGCCCTCGCGCATATGCGATATGAAAATGGGCATTGTCGGCCTGCCTCTCAGATGAGATGTTTTGTGCCCCCCTGTGTAATTGTTTGATTGTAACGAGCTTTTATAAAGAAGCTGTTCAGCATTATGGCCTTAAACCGCTGCATAGCTCCTGGTTTTAGGATATCCAAACAGAATGGCTTCGACAGTTGCCCTATATCTAAGGCCACACAAAGTATAGCAACCACACGCATTCTTCACATGTCACTGCATCTTCTCAGAATTCCCTCATTCGTCTCACAGTTTGTGTCTTAAGCAACTGTCATGGTCTCTGGTCACATACAACCCAGCCCAGCATAATATACGCTGCCAATATCTCTACATGTGTATAATCCTATTTATTGAAGTCCTTCTGTAGTCTACATTTTAATAGCATTAACTGGAGATATGATCAGAGGCTAGGATATGTCTCTATGTTTGTTCTATCGTCACTAGACCGCACAGACCATGATACTTTGCATTATAGCCTGGCTCTCCAAAATAGCTATACAGTACTAAAGTTAAATACCCATTCAAATCATTATCCCTTTGTTGCCATAAAGGGTGATGATGACTTCCTCTTGAAACATTGGGGTGTGATATCTGAAAGTTATGGTACAGGCTAGCTAATGATTTTCTATCACCCATAAAGTACTTAAGGTGGGTTGCTGTTGTAAGTTAGGTTTATGCCAAAGATATGATGCTCCAAAATCGACACAAACCCCGAGCTGTCCGTCAAATTGCTCAGGCTAGCCAAGTTAGGTTCTGTGATATTTGTATGCTAACATTACCACATTTTCCTGGGAATGTCATGTGATCTCCTGGATGGGTGGCGTCCATAAACCAGTCTGCGTTCAAGGGTGGAGTGTGAGCCCCCACTACTTTCTAGGTAACACAGGCTGGAGATTCAGGCCAAATCACTGGACGTGTTTGTTTTGAGAAGTTTTGCCCCATATCTAGGAAATGGCTACCCTGACAGTGATTTTAAAAATGCCTACATGCATAATTTAAGCATTTAATCCAAATAAGCTCAAGTGAAAAAAAGCGTGACAGTAAGTAATTAAAATGTACTTTAAAAAGTAACTAAAACAAAAATATTGAGCTTGCTGTGCTTGCACAAGCTCTTTTTTCTTATTTGAGGTAGTTTTCAGCCGCCATTAATTTAACGGAAGTAAGAAGCATAAAGTTGTTTGCAAAGGCTTATGGGTTATCCAGCCCGGCACAGGGATCTATTGATGCGCCGTTAAAAATTGGTCAAATGAAGGTACCTCAGAAGGCAACGTTTCTTACACACGTTGGATTCGGACTGCACGTTGGATTTGGATGCCTCCCTGCCTTAGAAGGCAGCATTTTTGTGGTTTCGGACACAGCCTATATCAGTGCAATAAATAACTGTGTTTCTCTTCTTTGGTTTTCAGCTTCCGGTCAAAGCTGGACAGCAGAGCACCCACACCAAAGTCAGTACGGAGCACAACAAGGAATGTCTGATCAACATCTCCAAGTACAAGTTCTCTCTGGTTATCAGCGGCCTCACCAACATCCTGAAGAATGTGAACAACATGGTGAGAGCTCCAACTTCCCCAAGGGTCCCAACCTGACATGGGTCAAATATGTAATTCTCTTGGATTCAAATAATTTTCTAAGCTTTACTGAGCTTGTCTGATGTATTGGAACCAATTAAATGCTCTCAAAAAGTTCAAACCTCGCCTTCTGGTCTGCTTGGTTGGCTCAGGCGCACCAGGCCAGATCAATCGAGCACAGAAAAGTATTTGAATCCAAAACAATTACATATTTGACCCAGGTCTGGTCCCGACCACTTGCTTTTGTGTGCTTTAAATTCAACGGCTGGATAGATATTCCTCTTGTTTTGTTCTTTTTGGCCCAACCCCAGTCCAGACCCTGGATGTCCCGTGGTCCTTGAGGCTGACCCGTTGACTGAGGGCCTGTAGCTAGCGGCCTGTGTTCAGTACAGCAGGTTGTGTAAGCCTGCCACGCTTGTTGCGTGTAAAGTTAGCGCACGCTGCGCTGCACGCTGGAGGAGGTGGCAGCAGCGGGGGCCCTGGAGCCAAGCAGCACTGCTGTATGCTAATGAGGTGCTTTACTGCGCTGAATTAGCTACCGCGGCTCTCCGTGCGCTGTCACCGCCCGGACCTCAGCGTTTATATCCACTGTTAGCAAGGGTTAGAAAAGGCCTGGGGGCTGCTGCAAGCGAGGAGGAAGGAAGCGCATGTGCGTCCGTGTGCGTGTGTGTGTTTGTGCCTGTGTGCGTGCGTGCGTGCGTGCGTGCGTGCGTGCGTGCGTGTGTGTGCTCGCTTGCGTGCGTGCGTGCGTGTGTTGGCGTGTGCGTGTCTGTGTGTGCCTGTGTGTGTGCGTGCGTGTGCGTACATGTGCGTGCGTGTGTGTGTGTGCGTGCGTGCGTGCGCATGCGTGTGCGTGCGCGTGCGTGCGTGTGCATGCGTGCGTGTGTGTGTCTCCATCCATCTGTCCGTGCATGTGCATGCGTGTGTACCAGGTGAAACATTATATTGAGCTTGTATTTTCCCCTGCTGTCCAGGCAGAAATTGTTTGTTTGTGGACCAGCATCCATTAGCACAGAAATCAAAAGCCTAAACGGGAGCCAGGCAGTTATCTTGGGCTCATAATTACTTACGGAGTGCAGGTGGGCTGGGCAGAGGGCTGTGATGCAGTCCTGTGAGGCTGTGCCCGGCACTCCGCCGTGGGCAGAGCAGAGAGGGCGCTCTGTGGGCGTAATCTGGCATGGCGGCCCACGCTAGCAGCGTGCTCCCCTAGTAACACGCTACCCGGCACACAGGCGGCAGAGTTAGGGCAGGCAGTCTCTGACCAACAGTGTTGCATTAACGGTAGGACCTCATCACCCTGCTCAACGGTGAGGGGTCCCTCTGTCACGTCTCCATAACTCTCTCTCTTTCTCCTGTTCAGATTTGACTTGACTGTCTGTCTGTCTGTCTGTCTGCCTCTGAGGACCTGCACAGATCTCACCTGTCTGTCTCTCCCATTTCCTTTCAGCGTATATTTGGGGAAGCAGCAGAGAAAAACCTCTATCTCTCTCAGCTCATCATCTTGGACACACTGGAGAAGTGCCTGGCGGGGGTGAGTAACTTTGCAGTCCTTCTGTCTGTCTCAGTCTGTCTGTCTTCGGTCTTCCTGTTTGTCTGTCTGCATGTGTCTGGCATTCTGTGTCTCTGTAATTCTGCTCTGTGTCCCTGTATGTCTGTGATTCTGCTCTGTGTCCCTGTATGTCTGTAATTCTGCTCTGTGTCCCTGTATCTCTGTAATTCTGCTCTGTGTCACTGTATCTGTAATTCTGCTCTGTGTCCCTGTATGTCTGTAATTCTGCTCTGTATCCCTGTATCTCTGTAATTCTGCTCTGTGTCCCTGTATGTCTTTGATTCTGCTCTGTGTCCCTGTATGTCTGTAATTCTGCTCTGTGTCCCCGTATGTCTGTAATTCTGCTCTGTGTCCCTGTATGTCTGTAATTCTGCTCTGTGTCCCTGTATGTCTGTAATTCTGCTCTGTGTCCCTGTATGTGTGTAATTCTGCTCTGTGTCCCTGTATGTCTGTAATTCTGCTCTGTGTCCCTGTATCTCTGTAATTCTGCTCTGTGTCCCTGTATCTCTGTAATTCTGCTCTGTGTCCCTGTATGTCTGTAATTCTGCTCTGTGTCCCCGTATGTCTGTAATTCTGCTCTGTGTCCCCGTATGTCTGTAATTCTGCTCTGTGTCTCTGTATCTCTGTAATTCTGCTCTGTGTCCCTGTATGTCTGTAATTCTGCTCTGTGTCCCTGTATGTCTGTAATTCTGCTCTGTGTCCCTGTATCTCTGTAATTCTGCTCTGTGTCCCTGTATCTCTGTAATTCTGCTCTGTGTCCCTGTATCTCTGTAATTCTGCTCTGTGTCCCTGTATCTCTGTAATTCTGCTCTGTGTCCCTGTATCTGTAATTCTGTCTCCCTCACATCGGTCTCTTTCTCTTTTCCTACATATGCGATTACACCCCGTCTTGCTGTGTGTTTCCGGAGGTGGGCATGTATCGGAAGTGTATGTGAATATGGCAGTATGGCGTCCTCCATCACGTTTGGTCCCTGAAACGGTCTCTGTCTGCGTGTCAGTCCACTATCCCCCCCAAACATACCCATACAGCCCAGACTCAGGGCTGCTCAGTGCCTCTGCTCATGTACTCACAGCCTCCCCCCCCCCCCCCAGAGAGAGGTGCAGCTCCCGCCCTCTACACAAGATTACTTTTGCAGGTGCTTCCGTGTCTTGAGTTTGCATTTTCACAGCCTCCAATGGGATTGGCCAGAGCTTCCTGTATAGATTTTTCATTAATGCACGCTTTCAGATGGACGCCAGCTGCTCGTAGTTCTCCCAAGTTCTCTGTACAGTCCAGCTTGTGAAAAGTTGTAGCTTTCTTGCCTTTTCTTGGTTGTTTTAGCGAAATTATTTTCTCTGTCCATTACAGGCAGTAGCTGTGGTTCTAATAAATGCATTGTTGTTATTTAAGCCTGTGGAAATCTTCAGTTTCTTTCTTCATAATATATGACTCGCGGTGTTTTAATGCATCTTGGCTGAATGCATTGCCTTCTCCTGATCAGTGTTATTTTTGTTCCCTACCTTATACAGTTGCTAGGCTGATAGAAGCACTGCTTACTTTTTGGCATTTCTTTTTGGCTACTTTTAAAGCTCATTTGAAGATGTCTTGTGATTGTATTAAGTGTTTGTGTAAAAGGTATTTATTAATGCATTTTGGGGTCTAGAATGTATTTTGGGGTCTGTGTATTTCTGGTTTGATATGTTTATGTCTTTATGAATATTATCTGATCTATTAATCAGTTTGTGTCACAGGATTGATGTGTGTTGAGTAGAACAGTATGTATTTAGTCATGTGTGATGATCTTGATTTGTGAGTGTTTCAGTATTCTGTATTTCTTAGTGCATTTGTTTGCGTGGGTTAGTTCATGAGGTTATGTGGATTTGGTATTGGACTGGATCGGATCAGTAGCACAATCACACTGATAACTGTTACATTGGTGCTGGAAACAAAGTTGGCAATGACTTATTTTTAGCATTTTCTTGTAAGATCATCATATCAGTGCAATTCCATTTTGGTAATTCCAGGGGAAAAGCCTCCTTTTCAATCTTGACCTCTCAAATCTTTATAATATAAAATAATACTTGATACCTGTAATGACCATTCGATTACTTTTGAGGAAAAAACACAAACAATCATTAAGAGAAAATTTCACCCCGCTTTTAGCCTGCCCACCTCTACTTTTTCTTTAAATGCCTGTAAACAAGCCCAATGTCCTATTTTATTTTAGGATATTTTCTTCTTTTTTTATTCAGTGGATACTTGCCACTCACAAATACATTGAAATGACCCACAATAAAACCAGAGTTGCATTTGAAATCTATGCTTACATTTAGCTACATTTCGGCAGTTTGGTCACCAGTTGTAGTAGCTCACCAGCTGAAAACGGCAGAAAGAGCAGTGAGTGTAATAATTACACTCCCCCTCCACTGGAGTGTAATTATTCACATACATGCCTATAAGAAACATTATCACTTCAGGTCATATTTCATTCTGTTTATGAAGATGATGTCTCAGGAAGTGAAAGTAAAAGCACTCTTTCTGCAGATGAGGATTTCTATTTCCATGTGCTGGACGTAAGTGCAGGACGTCATGAATGCGACAAGAATATTGCGCTTCCAATAGGTTCAGAGTCTGACTTTTAGATTGGAATTGCTTGCTACGTAATTCACCGTATGCACAATGCACTGCTTTTCTGTTATCTGATTTAAGCCTGTACACTGTGAGCAAATGGGAGAACTGAAATAGTAATCATATTCAATATTTTGGGCAGCCGTACATGCCCAGGCCATAACACTGCTTCCGTCATGTCTGGCAGATGAGGCCGTATGCTTTGGGTCATGAGCTCCTTTTTTTTTCCACACTTTCCATCACTCTGGTATATACTTAACTTTGTTTCATCTATCCATATCAATCTACAGGGTTTTTAATGTATGTTTTTGCGAACTGCAACCTGGCCATTCTATTATTGAGGCTTGCCAGGGGTTTGCATCTTTTATTGAACCCTCTGAGGTTATGTTGGCATAGTCTTCTCTTGATGGTCGGCTTTGAGATCTATGCCTCTATGCGATCTGTTGAACAGTTTCAAAGGGATTTTTTTTTCACAATTCGAAGGATTTTTCTATCATCTACTACACTGGTCTTCTGTCTATTGCGGTTATTAGCCATTGCTGAGCTCACCAGTGCATTCTTGCTTCTTAAAAATGTACCAAACAGTTGATTTTGAAACCCCTGCCTAATGATGGCGTGCTTTACTGGCATTGACACTCCTTTGGGAGTTGAGAGACAACAACGACAGACTCAAAATTCAGATGGCAATCGTAGAATCAACGGAGAATCTAGACCGTTTGCTTCCTATTTTGTGCATGAACTAGCAATGAAACTGTCCAAGACACATATCTGCGGCCAAGTGTCCCCTTTTGTTACTTTTGGTTCCCTAAAAGGGCGGGGGGGACTATGTATAAAACTGCTCCAATTCCTGCACTGTTCACTCTATATGGATGTAAAAACCCTCATATTAAAACTAAAAATCTGCGCTTTAACTTCATGGTCATTCAATACAGAGCCAAAACTACAAAACATGTCACTGTCCAAATACTGAGAGGGATCTCTTGTACTTTTTCTTTTACTGTACTATTACAAGACAATTACATGGGATGATTGACTGGTTAAAGGAACCGTTCTCCCGAAGCAGGTTGATTTAAGTTAATCACATTTTATTTTGATTGTCTGATGGGTTGCTTTCAACCTCTTTTTGCCATACTTGCAGGAGGCTCGTAAATTTTTCACCCTTCTCAAATTATCCCGTTTGCACCACCTCAATCATCACTTGTAAAACGCTAATTAAGCGCAGATGATGGTTGAGTGCAATGTTTCCAAACAAAACACATTCAAAGTTTGGTGACTTGCTACCATGGATGTGCTGCAATATTTTAAAATGTTGTATAGGCAGGGGCATGTTAGTTTCTGTTAGCAGTGGGAAATGGCTACATAAAAAATTACGGTGGTTTTATCCTTTGACTTGCACAAAAAATAAATAAATTTGGTATTAATAAATTGTATTGGTAATACATAAATAGTTTGCAGCTGTGTTAGGGCAAGGTTATAACACAAATGATAAATACATAAAAATTTGTGTCATGTACATATGAACACTCTGATACACTTTTTCACTCCCGACGCCAGTCCCGAGTACAGAACTTTGAGTATCAGCCGATACCGAGTACCATTCCGAGACTGCCCCCCTCCTTTAATATCTATAATTACACAATTACACAACACAGCTGTGCACCAGCCCTATATGTTGGTAAATTTTGCTAGGGATCATCCTTGTGGTATGTTCACGCTTGGACACATAGACAGACGGTTTCTTTTGCTAAGATTATTGTTTTTGTTTTTTCTTTTCTGATTTCTCAGCCTCATAATGGCTCCTTTGACTGTCATTGGCACAACTTGGTCCTTATGTTGACAGACTCCAAAGGTAATCAGAAACCAAGAATCAAGACACAATACTGAAAGCACTCTTACACCTAGACAACGGAAGTGAATTAATACACCTGACTAATCAGAAACGCCTAAGAAGCCAACTGTCCAATTACTTTTGGTCCCTTCAAATGGGGGGAGGGACAATGTATAAAAATTGATGTAATTCCAACACTGATCACTCAAATTAAATCTGACAGCCTGCACTAATCTCATATTCATCTTGTCCAAATACTTATGAACTGCACTGCTCGTCTGGATTGATTCTTTAGTGCGTATGTATACATGTCTTCATTTGTTTATGTAGGCTATATGAATTTGTTCCTTAGTTCTCTGGATTCATTTGTTTGCGTCGGTGGATCAACTCTAGTTACCTGGCTGAATTTGTTCATTTTTGTATGTGGGTTAATTCAGTAGTTACTTGGATCTGTATGTTTCTGTATGTGGCTAGATTTTTATTTTTATTTTTTAGTGGTCTGGATTAATTTGTTTGTGTATCAGAACTGATTCCTTTACATGTTTGCTGCTCACCATGCACAGGGGTGCACTTCCTGTGGGTTTCGAGGCCTTTCTGCTTAGCTTTGTTCTTGCTCCTGCTCTCTGAATTCCATAACGGCTGCAAAAATTACTACAAAACTAAACAGGATTGTGACTTAATTTGCCTCATTTCATTTTCCGGCCTTCACTTTTTGTTCTAAGTTGTTCCTGGGTACCTTGTAATCGTTGCCCGATTCTCCCCCGTCGTCATACGAGACGTCTGGCCTGTAGCCGACCGACCCCGAACGCTTTCCGAATGACCCCTCTTCTGATTGACAGCAACCCAAGGACTGCATGCGGCTGGACGAGACCATGCTGGTGAAGCAGCTGCTGCCGGAGATCTGCCACTTCATCCACACGTACCGCGAGGGCAACCAGCACGCGGCCGAGCTCCGAGCCTCCGCCTCCGGGGTCCTCTTCTCCCTCAGCTGCAACAACTTCAGCGCCGTCTTCAGCCGCATCTCCACCAGGTACACCCGCACCCGGCTGCTTCTCCCGCACACACTTACATGACAACCCAACGACGGCGTCATGCCAACCTCATGACAACCTCAACTACGTGCCAGCATAATGCCAACCTCAACTACATGCCAGCTTAATGCCAACCTCATGCCCACCTCAACTACATGCCAGCATAATGCCAACCTCAACTGCATGCCAGCATAATGCCAACCTCATGCCTACCTCAACTCCATGCCAGCATAATGCCAGCCTCATGCCCACCTCAACTACAGGGCGACATTGGCTCAGGCGGTAAGAGCTGTTGTCTGGCAGTCGGGGGGTTGCCAGTTTGATCCCGCCCTAGGTGTGTTGAGGTGTCCCTGAGCAAGACACCTAACCCCTAAATGCTCCTGATGAGCTAGTCAGTGCCTTACATGGCAGCCGTTGGTGTGTGAGTGCGTGTATGAATGGGTGAATGAGAAGCATGAACTGTACAGCGCTTTGGATAAAGGCGCTATATAAATGCTAACCATGTTAGTGGTGGATGTAAATCCTGTTTCAGATGTGTGTTCCCAAATGGGAGAAGCACGAGGAGGTTTGGTAACTTGTTATGGAATCCTGTTTTGGAGGGGGTGGGGGGGGATCCATGCTAAATCCAGGAGTGAGAGCATTTCTGAGACTTCATTAAGGGCCCTGAGTGGCAGTGTCCCTTCTGTAGGGTAATATGGCGTGGAAAGTCATGCAGATAAGCAACAGAGAATATCTGAATATGTGGTGACTGTCTTGAATCTGTGGTACAGCTCCCTTTGCTGTACATCACTCAAACACAAACACTGCTGTCTGCGCAGTCAGTATCCACACACACTGCTGTCTACGCAGTCAGTATCCACACACACACACACACACACTGCTGTCTGTGCAGTCTCTCAGAACACACCCGTTGTGCACAGGGCCTTCAGTGACCTGGTGCCTGGAGGATTTCCCCTCTGAGCCCAAATCTCAGTCTGACCCCGTTCCCGGAGCCGTCGTCTCAGCCTCTCTGAATTATAGATGCTTTCGGGCCATGCTGCACTGCTCCCGGCTGCTCCGCCCTGCCCTATTAGAGGGGGCTTTTTAGGCTCTCCGGGGACCTGTCGCCGGGGCCCTCTTTCAGAGATGAGCGCAGGGTTGAGTCTGCCCATGTCCTCGGGTCAAGGGGCGGGCTACGGGGTGTGGCCTCTGCTCTGGGTGTGTGCGTGTGCGCGTATCCGTTGTGTTTGAAGCACAGACTGGCTAAAACTGTGCTTTGTCCATCAGTACTGTATGTCTGCTTGCTGAAGCCATGCCCCTCTTGATCAGCTGAAGCCTTATTGGGTGGTTGGTCTAATGCTGGCATAGAGGGGATGGGGTTAACTGTGAGAGCCCCCCCCACCCCCCCCCTTTCCCAGGGGGGTCAAGCTGACGGGATCTACATTGTTGACCCCTGACCCCTCCCTCCCTCACTTCCTGCTGCTGTGCAGAGCGCCGTGGGCTTGCGGGAGGCGGAGCTGGGCCGGGCCGGGCCGGGCGGGGCTCTTCGCTCCCTCTGCTGCTCTCATAAAGAAGGGCTTTGTGTGCGACTCGGGGTGCAGGGCTTCAGTCAGAGAGCCTCCTGTGCAAGCCGTGTGCGTGTGCGTGTGCGTGTGCGTGTGCGTGCGTGCGCGTGCGTGTGCGCTTGTGTGCATGTTTCATAGTTCTTTGAAAGTATACAGTGTATGTCTGTATGTACTCTGCATGTCTTGTAGTACTATTGGCCTTGTAGGACCAGCTGAAAATCCGATATCCAGACTCTGATGATGTTGATGGGTCACAGATATCAGGAAGTCATGGCACGTAAAGGATATGCAACCAAATACAAAATGAATGAATAAAACATGAATATTATGTTAACTTGTCCCAGACATTGAAAGGGGGGGACTACATATAAAAACTGTTATAAAATGTATGAAAATACCTGTTAACAAAACCTCTGAGTCTGCACTTTGAACACGTATTAATTGTTTGATGACAGAGAAAATAAAATATCAAAAAGCAGAAAAAGATAAGGTGACCGCAAACTTTTGAATGGTAGCGTATATTTGTGTGTGTGTGTGTGTGTGTGTGTGTGTCTGTCTGTCTGTCTGTCTGTCTGTCTGTGTCTGTGTCTGTGATACTGGGTGTGTCTCAGCTGGGTGCTGATAGTGGAGATAGCGGGAGAGGACATCTGATGTATCCATTAACCATCAGTATCAGGGGGTTTATGAATTATTTGCCAGCAGGAGAGAGTGTGCGTTTCCTCTCTGTGCTGGTGTTCAGTTTGGGTTTCAGGAGAGAGTAAGCATGTGTGTCCATGCGTATGTGTGTACGTGCGCACGTTTCTGTATAAGTGCAAGTGTCTGTATACGTGCGTGCATAGATGTCTCCTCTTTCCACATTAACTCAACAGTGGCCAAGTGGATTACTGAGCGATTGAAGCAAACAAACAGTGAAGTTAAGAGGTGGCTACTTATTAAAACATGAGTGGGGGCCACGGGGACGGTGAAAATTCACTTTCCTCATTGTGGAAATCTGTCCCCTGCTTCCCTTTTAGCTGTTAGAAGATTGCTTTTTTGCCCACCCTGTCTCGTGGCAGCACTGAAGGAGGGCACTTTTCACGTCATTGTTTAATAAAATTGCGCTCACCCCTTGAATTGCGTTGGAAGTTGAGGGTAAACTTGAGAAGATGTTGTTCCGTGGTTCCAGACACACGCAGCTGGGAAACAATACATGCTGTACGATCCAGCTCTGTTACACAGGTGGTCGGGGAGTGGGGAAGGGTTGTGTGAATTGCATTCTCAGAAATATAGGCTCGCTAGAACATCTTGCTAATCTGTTCCGTATGACAGCCATGGGGATAGGGCATTGTTTGCCGTTTTTAAAATGTCATATACTTTGAGGGGGAAAAATATCAAATGCCTTTCGCTTGACTTGAAAGCAAAATCTGTTAGTAGGATTTGAACCCAGTTATCGCACTATTCCTACAATACATTTTGATGTTTTGATGTGAATGCCCGTCTATATCTCTGTTTGTGTGTGAATAGCCATCTGAAATATAATCAAGAAAACAGAATAATAATTTAGTTGCTTGTTAAAAAAAAGTATGCATCTGTGGATGCAGGTTTCTCCTGCAGCAGTCCGTTTGCTGTGGCGTGTGGGACTCTGCTACAGCGGAGTCTGAGAGAGAGCATGTCCAGGTCCCGTGTTGCCTGTAACGCTCTGACCTCCCCTCCCGCAGGTTGCAGGAGCTCACGGTGTGCTCAGAAGACACGGTGGATGTGCATGACATCGAGCTCATACAGTACATCAACGTGGACTGCGCCAAGCTAAAGAGGCTGCTTCAAGGTACGTGCCGTCCACCTGGAGCCCGGCTACAACATTTCTAGAAATCATTTTAATATTTCATATCCAGCTGATGTCCATTGATTGTTTTCTACATTTTGGGTGCTCCCTGTTTTTCTGTCTTCTCCAGAAACGGTGTTTAAATTCAAAGCTCTGAAAAAGCCGGCACAGCTCAGCGTCATCAACAGTTTGGAAAAGGTTTGTTTCCACCCATCTCTCTCCCAACACTCATCCATCCAGGTAGAGGCTGTGCTCTCTCAGGACTCACTGCTGCCACCTGGTGTCCGTATTATTAGCTGTTCACTCCAGCTGCGCTGTTGCAATATTGTGTCTGGGAGTCTCATTAAAGTATTGATTCCGCAGTATATTTTGTGTTTTACTATCTCGCCTAGACTTTGAATATTAAGTAAGTCAGCATTATAAGACGGGCATTTTATTTCTCAATGTTTTTTTTAGAGTCAAACTACAGTCAAGTTATATCAGTCTGAAGACTTAGGTTGGAATTACGCCTGGGCAAGCTCCATATTATTACTGAAGCGAAAAGGATGGTCTTGATTTATTAAAAATAAAAATAAAATAAAAACCTTGGTAATAAATACAGTGCCCTGATTGTGACAGACATGCTCTGTACACTGCAACAATTTACATGTGGTTAATGTGCAGGTTCACAGCTTTTATTAAAGGAGTTTTAATATTTTTTTTTGGTTATTATATAATTTATAATTTTTTTAAGGTTTTGGTTTCACCATGTAGAGATTACAGCACTTTTTATACTCTATTAAAGTAGTCATGTAGTACTTTGTTGAATGTCTTTTGCATGCAATGACTGCTTGAAGCCTGTGACTGTGTACAGCAGCCATCTTCCTGCTTGTTTTGAGGCCTAGCTGCCTCACAGTTTCTATTCTGCATATGAACTGCATTTTCAATTTGATTCAGACCAGGTGACTGACTTGGCCAGTCAACAGTTTTTAATTTTTTTGGCTTTAAAAAACGTCTTGTTTGCTTCAGCAGTATGCTTGGGACCATTGTCTGGCTGTAGGATGAAGCATTGCCCAATGGGTTAGAAGGCATTTACTTGAATTTACACTTCAGAATTCATTCTGCTGCTATCTGCAGTTACATTACCAATTAAGACAAGTGAGCCAGTGCTTGTGGCAGCCATACTGTACATGAACAAATCATAACACCCGCACCATCATATTTAACAGATGAGGTGGCATTTCACCTGCACATGTCATCTTGGGCAGTTCCTTTTGGCCTCCTGCCATCAGTCTGACACTAATCATCTGTCCACAAGGTACCTTTTAGCTTACTAAAGGCCATCCTGTTTTGGCTGCTATAACTGGTGGATTGCATCTTTCAGTAGTTAATCTTTCAGTAGTTTCATCCCTCTGTAGTTCTCTTCTTGAAGTATACTATGGAGAGTAATTCTCAACAAATCCACTCCTGCCTCTTTCCTTCATCTGTCGGGCAGGTGCGGGGTTGGGTTTTTTCTTTATTATGGTGAGAATTCTTCAGTTATCAACAGTCTTACTTGGCTAACCATGCCCTTTGTGATTACTGAGCTTTCCAGTGCTCTCTTCTTATTCTCATAATGGCATCCTTGACTTTCATTGGTGCAACTCTGGTCCTCATGTTGGCAAGTGCCAATAAGAGACTCCAAAAGTGTCTCACGCATATGAAGCAATTTGTCCCAAACGTTATGGTGTCCTGAAATGGGGGGGTGGGGGAGACAATGTCATTTTTACATGCTGCATGCTACATACAGTTGTGCTACATACATATGAATTACCCTTTAATAAAAGTTGAGAATCAGCACTTTAACCACGTGTGAATTGTTGATGACAAATCGAGTATAGAGCAAAATAAAAAATAAATATGTCTTTGTCCCAAACATTATGGAGAGCACTGTATAATGGACAGTCTTCAAAAGAGGTCCAAGATAGGGGGGCACCAAAAAGGATGCCTATCTTTCAGGAAGCGAAGTATGGAGGAACAAATATAGAATGTCCTAATGAGATTCCGGTTACTCCAGGTTATGTTTGCAGCTAAAAAGAGTATTTTGACTTGACTTTTCACTGAACATTTCAGAATTCAAATAACTTTGTATTCAGAGGTTCTATTCTATTAAAACGTCAACATCAAGTACCCCCACCCCCCCCTTAAGTGGCAGGATTTTGTTCTGTGCTGTACAGTATATGGAGTTATAAGGATATGTTACATTACATTAATGTTATTTGGCAGACGCTCTTATCCAGAGCGACCTACAGTTGATTAGACTATGCAGATCTTATTGTGGCTACACCGGGGATCGAACCACCAACCCCAGTCATGTACCTTAACCACTACACTCCAGGCCACCCTGTATTGAGTACAACGGGTCTCCAGTACTCTCCTCTGTGCCCTCCTGCTGCAGGCCTTCTGGAACTGGGTGGAGAACTACCCGGATGAGTTCACCATGCTGTACCAGCGGCCTCAGACGGACATGGCAGGTGAGTGTGAGCAGGGTGTGAACCAGACCTCGTTCTTTTCCACTTCTTTTCTTTTTAAAATACATTGGGCATCCAATGTGGGCCTATTACCACCTTCATTTCAGAACCCCACTACTGATCCTGTAGGCATCCGCCGTTCTCCTTTGAACCGTTCTGCTTCTATTCACACCACAGACAACGCTGAACTTCCATGCATGCCCCGATTGACCAGCAGGAGTCTCTAGACAGCGATAAAATGCTAGCCCCCTACCAACTGAACTATTCCATACCCTGGGTGACACAATCACATGTCACCCTATAGAGCGACCAGCCGTAGCGGGCACTGGCACGGGTTTCACTTCACTTGAGCTCCACCACATATCCTCTGTGAAAATCTTCTGATTTTCTGGCTGTAGTGGTTGCGTGTGGGTCGACTGTGCAGGCCTCTTGCATGGCAGCGGATTCCAGTGGCTATATTTTGCATGAGGTCTTTTAGTGGAGGTCTATTAGTGGAGGTCTATTAGTGGAGGTCTTTTGGGGGAGGTCTTGTTAGCCTAGCAGCACCGAAGCGGTTTATAGGCTTGAGCTTACACCAGGCTGACCCCTACAGCACACGCCCAAAGAGGAGGGCATGTGGACACTGCATATAACCGCCCCAGGTGGGGTACTATGGCAACTTCATTCAAAACCTCTGGTTGTGCGAGAGGGCCCCTGAATGAGCAGTGAGTGTGTGGAGCGTGCCGACCGTGGTGACCGTGTCTGCATAACGGTCCCTGCCCCCCCAGACTGTGCGGAGAAGCTGTTCGACCTGGTGGACAGCTTCGCTGAGAGCGCCAAGCGGAAGGCCGCGGTCTGGCCCCTGCAGATCATCCTGCTCATCCTGTGTCCCAACATCACACAGGACATCTCTAGAGAGACGGTGGAGGAGAGCAAGGTCAACAAGGTGAGACAGGTACATATGCGCCGTCACATGGGCTTACACGCTCGCGCACACGTACACACACACACACACACACACAGACACGCACACACAGTCCTACATGCAGGCACACTCTCACACATCACACACTCACACACGTACGTACATACATACGCACAGGCAATCGCACACAAGCATAAACGCATAGACACACATACATACACAGACACACACACAATCCTACATGCAGGCACACGCACTCTCACACACTCTTACACACGCACCATGCTTCTACGTATGGCCTCTTTGGGGGCGCAGCAGGCTGCAGGAGCACGCTCAGCGGGGGTTCGGGGCACTCTCTTGCAGAAGCTGTTCCTGGAGAACCTGCGGAAGGCGCTGGCGGGGCACGGCGGCAGCAAGCAGCTGACCGAGAGCGCGGCCATCGCCTGTGTCAAGCTGTGCAAAGCCTCCACCTACATCAACTGGGAGGACCACTCCGTCATCTTCGTCCTGGTGCAGTCCATCGTCATGGACCTGAAGGTCAGCCCCCGCACCGCCTGCCGCCATCCCTTTGTCTTAACCCCTCCATGTCAAGTGTTTTTATTTAAAGTGCATGTTTAAGTATCTATATTTTCTTTTTCCACATTTATGAACAGGAAAACAGCATTTCTGGTTAGTGTAAGGCAGTGATCCTCGCTGTTAACTCGCTGTTATTCTGTTAACTCGCCTCACTTGGTTTCTTAGGTCTGAATCAGCTGCTTATATTTTTTTATATGTATTTTTTTATAGAGCTTTTATCCAAAGCACTTTACAATTGATGCCTCTCATTCTCACACACACACACACACACACACACACACACACACTCACACACCAACAGGGATTGGCTGCCATGCAAGGTACCAATCAGCTTATCGGGAGCAATTGGGGGTTGGGTGTCTTGCTCAGGGACACTTCCACACACCCAGCACGGGGATTGAACCGGCAACCCTCTGACTTGTCGCCCCGCCATTAGCTGATATGAAGGCGAAAATGAAAAGCAGCGGACCCTGAGGCTCTCTAGGACCAGGAGTGAGGACCACTGGCATACATTCTTCTTTCTGAACATTGAGGTGCAGGTCTGCCACGGGGTGGCAGTTCAGTTCTGTTGAACAACCATTTTTAATTGTGCCCCTCATATGCCTTCCCATCAGGCACTGCTCTTCAACCCAGCCAAACCTTTCTCACGAGGGGCGGGCAGCCAGAGTGCAGATGTGGACCTCATGATCGACTGCTTTGTCTCCTGTTTCCGCATCAATCCTCACAACAACCAGCACTTTAAGGTTAGTCTACCACCCTCATAACATATAGGTTTGGTCTATAACTCTCACAGCAACCATTGTTGGATCCTAAAACTCGGTACTTTATTCCCAACTGAACTGAACTGAACAAATGCACATAGCTCTCCCACGTAAGAGGGACAATATTCTTACTTGAAGGCTACTTAAAGGCTCCAGTACTCTGAATGGCCAGTCAAAGTTGCAGTTCAGATCTAGAGGTGATGCCACAAGATGTAAACCACTCATCAGTAGTAAGAATCAGAAGGTGAGATTACAGTTTGCAAAGAAGTAGAGAGTTGAGCCACAAATGTTCTGGAACAAAGTTTATGGACCAAGATTTACCTCTACCAAAATGATGGAAAGGCCAAAGTGTGGAAAAAGAAGGGATCTGCTCATGATCCAAAACATAAAAGCTCATCTGTGAAGCACGATGACTTGGGCTTGCATGGCTCCTTCTGGAGTGGGCTCACTTATCTTTATTGATTATATAACTCATAATGGTAGCAGCCCACCAAAAAATGCGTCCAAACTAATTGGGTGGAACTTAATCATGCAGCAAGACAATGACCCAAAACACACTGCCAATACAACAAAGGACTTCATCAAGGAGAAAAATGGAAGGTTTTAGACTGGCCTAGACCTTAACTCAATTGGGCATGCATTTCAACTGAAAGAGGCTGCAATAAAAGCGTGGAAAAGCATGACAAAAGAAGAATGCAACAGTTTGGTGATGTCATTGGGTGGCAGGCTTGAGGCAATTATTGCAAGCAAGGGATTTTCTACCAAATGTTAAGAGTTATTAACTTTCATTTACTTAAATACTATCTGTTCCAATACTTTTGCTCATCTAAAAATTGGGTGGTCTGATACCAAATGTGCTATGCTGTAAGTAGTTTAACACAACAAGGTGTATATGTCAGGAAATAAAAGCTGCAATTCTAAACTGTTGTAGACTTCCTATCTCAACCCCAAATTTATTCAGTGTACATTCGGCCTTGCTGTTCCAATACCTTTTGAGGGGACGATATATCTAAATCCACTCTTACCATTTCAGAAAAATGCAGCCTAACACACGATGCTAATTTGTATGTAATAATAATTGATTGCATTTATATTTTCGACTTTGATCTCATAATTCCAAAATGCTTTACCGTGAACGGGGTCACCTCAGCTGCCACTAATGAGTGTTGAACAGGGGCCATTTTGTGCTTGGTGTTGGGGAATCGCTGACGTACGCTGTGTTGGGTAACTGCAGGCCTGCTATGCTCTTCTTTCATAGGTGTGTCTAGCCTCCTCATCCCCGCCCACCTTCCACTTTGTCTTGGTGAACTCCCTGCACCGGATCATCACTAATGTAAGAGCCAACCGCATTAAATCAGCTGCATTCAGTCTACTGTACATTCCCACAGTAACACACACCTGTACGGTCTCTCGCAGTAACTCACACCTGTATCTGTTAAACACACTTGGAACTTGTATCATAAAGTGGCTAAGTAGGTTATCCAGCAAACTTCGGGCTTAGTTCGCAGTTTCCGGTATCACAAACGCTGCTCTGTTTTGATTGGACTAAATCACCATGGTGACTTATGCTGTATAGCTAAACTGCTCCAGAGCATTTTTTGTTCAGCCTGTGTTCAACCCCATATAAAGAAACCACTCCCCTGACCAAATAGCTCACTGGAAAAAGGGCACAATTTAAAGGTACAACGCGCTGACATTGAAAGGCGATTGGCTGTGGCAATTGGAACCAATTTTCAACCAATGAGCTTGAATTATTGTAAAGCTATACAATGTTTTGGTACGGTGGTGGCCTGTCAACTGCATATTTTGAAACGAATTTAAGGACTATAAACACCGACAGAGGGTAAGTCAGTGAGGAAGGGATTTACAGTGGTCTTGTAACAATGTTTTAACCTATTGTACCTTTAAATGCAAATCGGCAATTGCATTGTGTGTTCATCTGATGACAAACATCAATAAATTAATTAATTAATTAATTAAAAAGCCCAGTTTGTGTTTTCATTTTCAGGTTCATGTAGACTTCACTTCCCTTAACCTCACTTAAAAACAAAAAAAATGTTGGCTAATGGATCAAACAAAGTTATATTCTCAATTCTTAATCCCCCTTCCATCCGTCAAGAATTCACAAACCTAGAAATCTCATCATTCGCTGCTTCCGTTAGCCAACGGTAAACTCCGGCTCTCTTCATAACTGCGCAATTGGCTTGTTACGAACAGATAGCTTGTGTTGGAAATCCTGGGTTGCCAGAGCGAGTTTATAACCACTGCTGTGATACCCATTATCCATGTTTGCCGTGTTTATGAATCGTTGACCCGGCTATCTTATATTTTGTTTGGTGAAGTTGAGATAATTTTGTGATACAGGCGCCATGGGGACACAGGGCACTGCTCTCTCATTGTACAACACAAGTACATAACAGTGTGGACATCTAGGGTGTGGCTTGGTGCACCCCGAGAGAAGTTCACACCCGCTTCTGCGCTCGATTCTGGCCTCTCTCTGGGCTCTGACTGGGCCTTTATCACCGGTGATGTCACCATCTGTAATGGGCTTTAAATAGATCTGTCTGCTGCTTTCTTCTAGTCAATAAAGCGGATGCAGTTCAGACATTGGAGTGCATGCATGCGTTCCAGCGCGCACTGTTCTGATACAACATGCCTTTTATTACACTGTGTGCATTTGTGCGTGTGTGTATGTGTCTGTGTGCGTGGGGAGGGAGTGTGTGCGCGTGTGCGCGTGTGTGCATGTGTGTGTACGTGTGTGTCTCTGTCCATGGGGAGGGAGCGTGTGCGTGCGTGCGTACGTGCGTGCGTGTCTCTGTGTCCATGTGCGATGGGAGGGAGGGGGTGTGTGTCGGTTTATGCTGTCTGACTCTCTCCTGCTGTGCTGCTTCCTGAATGGACTGCATTGAAGCCAGACAGCTCTGACACTTTTGTTCCTCACTGTCTGGGGTGAGGGAGAGGGGGAAGGGGGTTCTCCTTCTCTTTTCTTCCTGCAAAGACCGATTCTCATCAATGTCTCCCCACCGCACCCTTGATCTGAACCCGAAAAACGGCTGTTGAATTTGTCCCTTTTCTCTCCCCGTAGTCTCCTTTGGACTGGTGGCCCAAGATTGACGCGGTGTACACGTACTCGGGGGAGCTGCGTACCATGTTCTCAGAGACGCTGGGCCGCGTGCTGCAGGGCTACAGCACACATGCCCCCCTGCGCATGACGCCGGTGAGTCTGATACACGCATACACACACATGCACACACCGACACGCATACGCAACACACACATGCACACACCGACACGCATACACAACACACATTCACACACCGACATGCATTCACAACGCACACATGCACACACCGACACGCATACACAACACACACATGCACACACCGACACGCATACACAACACACACATGCACACACCGACACGCATACACAACACACACATGCACACACCGACACGCATACACAACACCCACATGCACACACCGACACGCATACACAACACACACATGCACACACCGACACGCATACACAACACACACATGCACACACCGACACGCATACACAACACACACATGCACATACCGACACGCATACACAACACACACATGCACACACCGACACGCATACACAACACACACATGCACACACCGACACGCATACACAACACACACGCCCCCCTGCGCATGACGCCGGTGAGTCTGAGCACACACACCTCACGCCCTCTCATACCCACTGACACACACATACACACTGACACGCATGCACTTACACACGCGCAGTTCACATAGGACACGTGTGCTGACATGAGCTGACAGGCACTCAGACAGACGCATGTAAATGCTGTTTGATTGCACCGCAAGGTTTTGACGCTATGACCTCAGGCCGCACTCAGGCCCTGCACCCGAGGAAAATGCTGTTTCTGTATTGCTGCAAGGCTGGGCTGTCAGCGCCCTCTGGTGGTCATGCTTCACAGTTTTGTAGCGGAGGATGGGGACTGATGAGACTCACGCCAGATTAGTCTTTAGTCTTTTGTCTTTTCTGTCCCTTATGTTACCCTGAAGCCTGACGGCTGGAATTTCTGTGGGATGACCCGAAGTGTTCTTTTTTTTTTGCAGAATTTTTTTTAACTTTCCGCGTCAAGAACAATGTGCTTCCTGGTCTCCGTTCGCCCTCTCCTTCCCCTCCGAGGCCTCGTCTTCGCTCCCATTTGCTTTCACCGCTGTTCAGACGCCCGCTCTCTGACGGGACTGACTCCATGCTGCTTCTTATTTTGCCCTCCCCTTCCCGCTGTCCTCCCGCCCGCTCTCGCTCTCTCCCCCAGACGCGGGCTGGTCACTGTTTCGCATGGCAGTGGGCCTCTGTCGCTGTACGTAAGTACTGTATGACCCCTCCCCCTGACCCCAGCTGCTACAGGAAAGAGCCCCTGTCATTGGCCTTTTCTGTGGTCAGTCAGAGCGTGCACATGCCTCCTCTCTTTCTCTCATGTCAGCTGGCTCATGTAGCATGATTTGCAGCCCTATGTTTAAGTATTATTTTTTTTATTGTGGTTTCTCATCTCGGGGGAAAGTTCCGGTTCGCTGGCGCGTTGTGTTCCGGAGCGCCGACTTGCATCGGAAGCCCTCCGTGTCTGTCCCTCCCCTGACCCCTCTCCCTCCATCCATGGCACGTTTCCCACATCTGTGCTGAGGTAGAATTTGTGCTGCATCTCCCTGATGTGGCGCTGTGGACCACTTTGATATGCGCTCTGTGGAACGTGCTCGCTCCAAACGCACTGCAGGGGGGGAACGTGCCGGCGGGGTCACCTGGCTGAAGTCACCTGCGGTTCTGCCACCCTGGAGGACTGGAGTGTGGACACCAGGGGGCGCAAGGGAGCCGAGTCTCTGCCCTTGTGCCTGTACTGCCTCTAGGGCGGCTCAACGATGGCAGTTGGATTCGTTCTTCACAATCGAGTACAGGCAGTCCAGTTGGTGTGTGTCCAAGCAGATGCAGTCCAAGCAGATGCCGGAATGTGGAACATCACTCCAGGCGTCTGTTGGGCTTGGGAAGCTTTCTGTAAACGGACACAACTGTCGTTGGGGAGCCGTGCCCACTGAATTTTGTGTGCTGTGGGCACACAAGCCTGTCTAGTTAGTTTGCTGCTTATTGTCCAGTGATTTCACAGCTGTAATGTTTGAAGGTCGTACATTAGGTTGAGCTACAACCTAGAAGTGAGACAAAGGTTTTACGGCAGCCTTGTTACTGCAGCTGAGGTGGGACACAAAGCGTAAATATAAGTTGAAGGAAATAATAAGTGTCTTTTATTATTAGTGACTTATTATTGCAGTTAGAGGTCTGAGCTGTGCATTACGTGAATGTGACTGATGCTATGGAAAGTGGGTTTAGCAGGTTTCTGAATTCTGAGCGTGCCGCATTCACAGCAATGCTGTTGTGGCCCAGCGTACAGGTTATGGGTTATTTCTGGCCATTTGTCTCACCGGGGTGTTCACCAGGCTACGGCAGAAGCACAGCGCCATTTGGGTCCGATCCAGGCACTGCTCTTGTCCTCTCCGGTTTCCCCACGTCCTGTTTCACGGGAGACGCGTGAAACCGTGCTTTATAACCAAGGAGCGTCCTGGGCCTCCATGATGGAATTATCCCTGTGCCGTGGGTCTTTTTATTTTCGCCATTGCAGAGCAGAAGTGCTTTCATGGAAGCTCTGTGAAGGACTGGGCTTGTCTGTCACGTACCCTTCTTCTCCCGGTCTCTTTGCCCGTTCCTGCACCCTCCCTCATTCCTGCCATCTCCTCTTCCTGGGAAAACGTTTTAACAACAAATAATTTTTACTTCTCTCACCCCACCCCTTTGTTTTCTCCCTGTCCCTCCCCTTCCGGTTCTTTCTCTGTCCCTGTTAGAGTCTCACCTTTAAAGAGAAGATGACCAGTCTTAAATTCAAAGAGAAGACGACAGACCTGGACACCAGGAGCTATAAGTACCTGCTGCTGGCTGTGGTCAAGCTGATCCACGCTGACCCCAAACTCATGCTGCACGTGAGTCCTCCCCCCTCGCCGACCACGGGCAGAGAGCCGTCTCACGGCATTTATTCAGATTTCACTTATAAGACGTTTACCTCTTCAGCAGAAATTACTGTACTGTGCCCTCAATAATGTTTGGGACAAAGACCCATCATTTATTTATTTGCCTCTGTACTCCACAATTTGAGATTTGTAATAAAAAAAATTACACGTGGCTAAAGTGCACATTGTCATATTTTAATAAAGGGTATTTTTATACATTTTGGTTTCACCATGTGGAAATTACAGCAGTGTTTATACATTGTCCCCCCATTTACATTATAGTAATTTAGCACTTCAGGGCACCATAATCTTTGGGACACAGCAATGTTACGAAAATGAAAGTCATCATGTTTAGTATTTTGTTGCAAATCCTTTTGCATGCAATGACTGCTTGAAGTCTGTGATTCATGGACATCACCAGTTGCTGGTTGTCTTCACTGGTGATACTCTGCCAGGCCTGTATTGCAGCCATCTTGAGCTCAGGAATTGGTGCCCTTACGTTTTCTCTTCAGCATATGAAAGGCATGCTCAATTGGGTTCAGATCGGGTGATTGACATGACATGGCCACTCAAGAATTGACAATTCTTTAGCTTTGAAAAACTCCTTTGTTGCTTTAGCAGTATGTTTGGGATCATTGTCTTGCTGTAGAATGGACCGCCAGCCAATGAGTTTTGAGGAAATTGCTTGAACTTGAGCAGATAAGGTATGTCTATACACTTCAGAATTCATGTTGTGACTACCATCAGTAGTTATATAATCAATGAAGATAAGTGCGGCAGTACCTTTGGCAGCCATACATGCCCAGGCCATAACCCCCCCCTACAGATCAGGTGCTATGCTTTGGATCTTGGGCAGTTCCTTCTCACCTCCATACATCTTTGACTTTCATTGGTGCAACTTTGGTCCTCATGTTGATAAGCTGCAATAATGGCTTCCAAAGGTGAACGAAAGACTAGACCAATTACAAACACCTGTGAAGCCTTCTGTCCAAAACATTATGCTGCCCTAAAATGGGGGTACTATGTATAATAGGGCGGCCTGTAGCGTAGTGATTAAGGTAAATGACTGGGACACGCAAGGTCGGTGGTTCTAATCCCGGAGTAGCCACTATAAAATCTGCACAGCCATTGGGCCCTTGAGCAAGGCCCTTAACCCTGCATTGCTCCAGGGGAGGATTGTCTCCTGCTTAGTCTAATCAACTGTATGTCGCTCTGGATAAGAGCGTCTGTTAAATGCCATTAATGTAATGTAATTTAATAAACACTGCTGTAATTTCTACATTGTGAAACCAACATGTGTATATATATATATTTTTAAAAACCCTTTTATAAGAATTGAGAATGGGCACTTTAACCACATTTTGACTTTGATTCCAGATCTAAAATTGTGGCTGATCAGAGGCAAATCAAGACATAATGGGTCTTTGTCCACAAGCATTATGGAGGGCACTGTATATGAAATGATGCAGTTGAGAGAGTATTTCATTTCTCATCCTGATTCCCTGTTTTAACATGTCTGTTGTGAGCAAAGCGGTGCCAAATCAATAAGAATTCTTTTGTCTCATCCAAGCCTGAAACTTGGATTTTTACATTTTTGACATTTTTGGCCTGTATGATACTTTCATGGAGTATAAATTAGCAGTACGCTTTAGATTTTTGGCATGCTGGAGAGGTTTAGTTGGGTTGTTTTAAGGGATTAACTTCAAGCTGCTTGACTGAGTGAGATTTTCACAGATTATCCCTGCATTAGGATTTTGCTTCTTATGAGGGATGTGTTAGCTTGGCTGTTTGAGCTCTGTGATGGTCAGTGCTGAATTTTGCGTGTGTGCGTGTGTGCGTGTGTGCGTGTGTGCGTGTGTGTGTGCGTGCGTGCGTGCGTGCGTGCGTGCGTGCGTGCGTGTGCGTGTGCGTGTGCGTGTGCGTGTGTGTACCTGTGCACGTGTGTTGCAGAACCCCGGTAAGCAGGAGATCCAGTGCAGCACAGTGGAGCTGATCACAGGGCTGATGCAGCTGGTTCCTCTGGCCAGCATGGGGGAGATTGCTCAGGAGGCCATGGAGGTGAGGCCCAGCAGGGCGCCCCGCTCTGCCGGGTCTGTCTGACACAGAGAGGAGCCGTGCAAACTAGAGCAAACCGTTTGCTTCCAGTCCGTTTCATCACAGTACAATTTTGTCAGCCTGTTTTTGGTCATTCCTCCAAATTTTTGTTCTCTTCCTCTCCCGTTTCACTTTTCCTCGGTTTCTCTCTTTCTCTCTCACTATCGCTCACTTTATTCTCTCACTAAATAGACAGTAGAAGTAGTAGATAGTGGAAATAATATTATAAATAAATTGCCCAATAGACAACCCCATCCCCCAGCACAACGATGGGGATACTGTGCTGTAGGTAGTGCTGCCCTTCAGATGAGACTGTAAACTACAGTCCTGACTCTTTGCAGTCAATAAAGATCCCATGGGGGTGGACCTGGCCAAATTTCCCGATATCAACACCCTACGGCTGGCCACCTAATTGCCCCCTATTTCTTTTTTTTTTTTAAGATATTTTTTTGGCCTTTTTCAGCTTTATTGGACAGTATAGTATAGAGAGACAGGAAGAATGGGGGCGAGAGAGAGGGAAAGACATGCGACAAATTGTCGGATTCGAACCGTCGACGTCGCGGCTCGCAATGAGCATGCGGTCAGTGCTCTACAGGCTGCGCCACCGAGACACCCAATTGCCCCCTATTTCTGCTGGGCCACAGTATCCCTTGCATTCCACTCACTATCCAGGTCACCACCTACCTGGTTAAGTTCGGTAGCATGTAGTCTAATCCAAATACATGCAGGTTAGGGACTACAGATGGAATTGAGCTCATTAGCCAAATCTGGCACATTTACTGAAAAATGTTGATTCATGTAAACTGTCCCTGATAAATACTAATAAATAAATAATAGTTGCTAAGGGGAATGACTGGGACCTGGAAGGTTTGTGGTTCAAGCCCCAATGTTGCCACACTAAGATCTGTGCAGCTGTTGGACCCCTGAGCAAAGCCCTTAATCCTACATTGCTCCAGGGAGACTTAATCTAATTAGTCTAATCAACTGTCAATTGCTTTGGATAAAAGCATCAGCTAAATAACTAATGTAATTGTTAAATTAATGTATTTTATGCACAGTTCAGTGACTTCCTTAGGTTCTGATGGAGTCTCTTTCCTTGTCTTTTGTTGACCAGGCCTTGTTAGTCTTACATCAGCCGGAAATCATTGAGCTGTGGAATCCAGACGCTCCCATCGAGACCTTCTGGGACATCAGGTATGATGAACATATGGGGTTGTTACCGAGCAGTGACTGTTTAGCTCAGGGTGAGAGGGCGACTGTGTTAGTGGAGACTCTGTGCTCAGTGTGCTACACTGCTGATGGTGATGTCATAGGTTAGATGACTATTTCACTGTAGCTCCCAGGTCCTGTTCTTCATCTGCAAGAAGCTGATTGGACACCAGATGATCAACAGCACAGAGATCCTCAAGTGGCTACGGGAGATCCTCATCTGCAGGAACAAATTCCTTCTCAGGAACAAGGTGAGGAGCATTGTGGGAAATGTGTCCCACAGACATACCAAAGAGGCATCTCTACTGTTTGCTTTGGTCATGGTAAAGAGTTCAAACTCAAATACCTTGTTTTCATGTGCTGGTGATTAGATGGTAAATGTCAGGATTGAACTTACTAGGATCTCTTTGGTAGTGATGATGATAGGACCAACATTCCAAAGTTGTTGTACAAAGTACAGTGGGCTCCCGAATTATTGGCACCCTTAATAAAATTAAGAAAAAAAGGCTGCACATAAACAACAAAATATATAGCAATAGTATAATGATCTGCAGTCAGGTCCATAAATATTGGGACATCGACACAATTCTCCTCTTTTTGGCTCTATACACCACCACAATGGATTTGAAATGAAACAAACAAGATCGCTCACCGGTGCG
Source organism: Conger conger (assembly GCF_963514075.1). Lineage (NCBI taxonomy): Eukaryota > Metazoa > Chordata > Actinopteri > Anguilliformes > Congridae > Conger > Conger conger. The sequence goes on from NC_083766.1 coordinate 38,302,848, forward strand.
TTCTTTCTTTTTAAGAATGTTCCAAACAGTTGATTTGGCCACACCTAATGTTTTTGCTATCTCTCTGATGGGTTTGTTTTGATTTTTCAGCCTAATGATGGCTTGCTTCACTGATAGTGACAGCTCTTTGGATCTCATATTGAGAGTTGACAGCAACATATTCCAAATGCAAATAGCACACTTGAAATGAACTCTAGACCTTTTATCTGCTCCTTGTAAATGAGATAATGAGGGAATAACACACACCTGGCCATGGAACAGCTGAGAATTGTGTTGATGTCCCAATATTTATGGACCTGACTGTATACAGGGGGGTGACATTGGCAGTCATCTGGCAGTTGGAGGGTTGCCGGTTCGATCCCTCCCTAAGTGTCCCTGAGCAAGTCACCGAACCCCCAGTTGCTCCTGGCAAGCTGGTTGGTGCCTTGCATGGCAGCCAATCACCGTTGGTGTTATGTACAAACATACGGGAAAACAATGTACTTTCCTATGTATTTTGTCTTTTTTGTGATTAAAAAAATAGACAACCTTGTGATTCGACGCATAGCTGTTGGCTAACTTAGTTTTGGCGGTGAAGTTTGAACTAGAAATATGTGGCACCAACCGACGAGTGAGCTACGACAAAGCGATAACGTTTACAAATAGTGTCGCACAAAGTTGTGAAACAAAATACTTCCCAGAAATAAACGTTATGCTCATTCATTGGACATAGAGAGAATTTAAGCTTGTAGCTAATGTCAGCTGTTTATATCTTCCAGGACACAGTCGTTAGCACTGCTTTTGCATTGTTCACTCCCTCCACATGAAGTTAACAAACTTTATAATATATTGCGTGAAGCATTACATCCCTGTCCAGCTTTAGAAGTGAATATCACTTGCTAGCTAACTTGTATGTAAAAGAAACATTTTTTATATTTGTTGATGAGCTAACGTTAACAAGATCCACATTTCTATCACACTACACTAGTTCCAAATACATTGTATTACGTTATTAGCTGATACAGAGAGCATTTTAAAAGAGAAATGGCTTGGCTTGCTGGTGCTAGCTGCAGAAAGATGGCAAATCTCTGATGGGATCTGCAAAAGAAGAGGGTCCTAGACTAATCCTTGTATTTCCTGCTTTGTTTCTAGATGTGTTTTTGGATGTGTTCTGCAATAGCCATCTCAGTCTCCAGACTTAAATCCCATCAAAAACTGTGGTCTGAATAGAAGAGGGGGGTTCTTTCAGCATGTAGGAATGGTCAAAAATACCTCAAAATGTATTCTCTAACCTAATCACCAATTATAGGAAAATACAGAAATTGCCTGCACCGCATATTTAACCAGGGGTGCCAGTAATTGAGAAACCAGTTTTTTATTTGAAAAATGAAAGACTTTGGTCACAAGGGACTATCAATGTATCTGCAGTTGTGCAGTCTCAGGGGGCAGCATGTCATTGTGAATGGTGTTGATCCCAAGGTTCTTATCAATCACTGTGTGTGTGTGTTTGTGTGTGTTTGTGTGTGTGTGTGTGTGTGTTTGTGTGTGTCTCGTGTGTTTGTGTTTGCGTGTGTGTGTCTCGTGTGTGTGTTTGTGTGTGTGTGTGTGCGTGTGTGTGTGTTTGTGTGTATGTGTGCGTGTGTGTTTATGCGTGTGTGTTTATGTGTGTGTGCAGGAGAGCGCCACCATGGGCAGTGGGATCCCCATCTGCCGGCAGGCACAGACCAAGCTGGAGGTGTGTCTGTACATGTTCCTGTGGAGCCCCGACATGGAGGCCGTGCTGGTGGCCATGTCCTGCTTCCGCCACCTGTGCGAGGAGGCCGACATCCGCTGTGGTGTGGACGAGGTCCCCGTGCAGACCATCCTGCCCAACTACATCACCTTCATCGACTTCGCCTCCGTCAGCAACATGATGTCCACGGGTCAGCGTCGCGCCTGCTCTTACTGTCACTGCTCCCGTTACCACCACCACCACCACCACCACCACCATCATCATCGTCACCATCATCATCATCACCGTCACCGTCATTACTCCTGTCATCGCGGTCATCATAGTCATAGTCATGGTCATTGTCATTACTTCCGTAATCACCGCCACCATCATCATCATCATCATCACTATCACTGTCATTACCATCATCATCATAGTCATCATCACCATAACCGTCAATACTCCTGTAATTGCGGTCGTCATAGTCACGGTCATTGTCATTACTTTCGTAATCATCACCACCACCATCATCATCATCATCACTGTCATTACTCCCGTCGTTATCGTCATCATCATTCCTACCATCATCATTGCCGTCATCAACATCACCGCATGTTTGCAGTAATTGTATATTTCTCACACGTTTGAGGTGTCTAGAGGTGACTTCCTTGTATAGATCTGCTGTTTCCCTCTGCTAAGTCCCTCGTTCCAAAAGAAGATGCAATGTGTTGCTGTTGCTTGCCCAGATCTGGTTTGCTCAAAACAAGACAAAATATTCAATCTGTCATCTGTCACCTGCCTGACTGCCACTAGAGGGCAGAGAAGCTTCGTGTACGGCAGCTGAAGATGACTGCAGTGCTGCCAGAGGGGTTTACCTGCTCTGCGCTTGTGTGTCCCACAGGCCGCACCGCCCTGCAGAAGCGAGTGATGGCGCTGTTGAGGAGGATAGAACACCCCACTGCTGGAAACACAGAGGTGAGCGCAGGAGCATGCAGCCTCTCGAGTCTGTGCCCGTAAACCTGATGTAGTCAGCCGCTGTGGATGATGCTTGATGCTGGCCGTCCTGATCAGACACAATATCTTTCGCATGCATTAAAATCCTTATTTTAATGTTTAGAAGGAAGACAAAATTTCTTTACAGCTTGCTTTCATGACACTTCAGAGTTTTGCTTTCTGCCTGTACTTTACTAATAACATATCAGATGACATGGTCAGAGGCTATCTTTGCTCTTTCTTATGTTGCTGATGTGAGATGAGAGTTCCTTCTCTAATGCAAATATGGGTTTACATTAATAATTGCTTTCCCTCTTACTGTATGTTCTGATTCCTTTTCATCTGTGTTAGGCTTAGACAGTCCACCCCCACTCTCAGGGATGAATTGCCCACTGTGGTGTGGGTCCTTGTATGAGCTAGCCGCGAGGTGATTTAGCCTGTGGTACTGTGAGGTGGTTCATACCGGGAGGCTCTTCTCAAACGAGTGCTGTTCTTCTCCCTGCAGGCATGGGAGGACACGCATGCAAAGTGGGAACACGCCACTAAATTAATTCTTAATCACCCAAAGACAAAAATCGAGGATGGACAGGTAAGCGCAGCCCCTGTTTTAATGTGCAGTGCTTAAAATGGCTGTATTAGTGATAGTTCGAATGCAGTAAACATCATTGGTGGGTGTGTGTGCACCTGCGTGTTTGCAGTAATGGGTTATTAGGATATTGATTGGAGGGGAACGGAAGACAGACCGAATTGACAGACATTTGATCAACTTGCACGCTCAATGGTACACAATGACTTAAAATCCAAGTTCAGATATGTTTCCAGAAGTGGATGAAAAAAAACGCTTTGGTATTACAAGTTTATTAATTTTATGGAATATACACTCACCAAGCACTTTATTAGGAACATTTTTACTTTATTACACCTACTTATTCATGCGATTTTCTAATCAGCCACTTGTGTGGCAGCAGTGCAATGCATGCAATCACGGGTCAGGAGCTTCAATTAATGTTCACATCAACCATCAGGATGGGGAAAAAATTTGATACCGCTAATCTCCTGGGATTTGTATGCACACTAGAGTTTGCAAGGAATGGTGCAATAAACAAACAAAAAAATCCAGTGAGCAGCAGTTCTGCAGACAGAAGCGCCTTGTTAATGAGACATCAGAGGAGAATGGCCAGACTGGTCAAAGCTGACAGGAAGGTGACAGTAACACGACTATCCACACATTACAATAGTGGTATGCAGAAGAGCATCTCTGAACACACAAATGCATCATAACTCTAAGTGGATAGACTACAGCAGTAGAAGTCTTATAAATACCTAGTAAAGTGCTTGTGAGTGTATACTTTAAGACATGTTCATACAGTTATGCACAACTGACCGAATACGAAAAATTCCCAAGCCCAATATGAAGTGGCTCCACCCAATCCCAAGGGCTTTTGACGAGGGGAGAGAAAATGGAGAAAGTTGACACTTTAGTAGGGTTTTAATAGGGACTCTAATAATATAGCAGTCATTTTGATTGGTTGAAAAGGTATACGATCGAGAGTGTCCTATGGCACTGAATGGCACTGAAAGGGTTCATTTAAAATGGCGTACTTACATGCTTCAGCATTCTACACTGTGTTCCGAATTATTATGCAAATGATATTTTTCTCTGATTTTCCTAAATAGTCGATGCAAATGACAGTCAGCGTAATTTTCAAGTCATCACCTGTTAGGGTATAATTCGAATGTTATTGAACAAACCCCCTAATGATAACAGTATTTTTTTCAAAAATAAAAAACTTAAAATGCACTGTTCCAAATTATTACGCACAACAGAGTTTCAAAACATTTTATAGGTTGTAAAGAACTGAAAATGGTCATTTGTTGAATTTGCAGCATTAGGAGGTCATATTTACTGAAATCAAAAGCTATTTCAATCAAAAACATCTTAACAGGTCAAGTTACATTTTTTTTTTGCATCCATTGAACTTGTGAGTTTTTGGAGAGTTTCTGCTTGAATTTCTTTGCAGGATGTCAGAATAGCCTCCCAGAGCTGCTGTTTGGATGTGAACTGCCTCCCACCCTCATAGATCTTTTGCTTGAGGATGCTCCAAAGGTTCTCAATAGGGTTGAGGTCAGGGGAGGATGGGGGCCACACCATGAGTTTCTCTCCTTTTATGCCCATAGCAGCCAATGATGCAGAGGTATTCCTTGCAGCATGAGATGGTGCATTGTCATGCATGAACATGATTTTGTTACGGGAAGCATGGTTCTTATTTTTGTACCATGGAAAAAAGTGGTCAGTCAGAAACTCCACATACTTTTCAGAGGTCATTTTCATACCTTCAGGGACCCTAAAGGGGCCGACCTGCTCTCTCCTCATGTTTCCGGCCCAAAACATGACTCCGCCACCTCCTTGCTGACGTCGCAGCCTTGTTGGGACATGGTGGCCGTCCACCAACCATCCACTACTCCATCCGTCTGGACCATCCAGGGTTGCACGGCACTCATCAGTGAACAAGACTGTTTGAAAATTAGTCTTCATGTATTTCTGGGCCCACCGTTTCTGCTTGTGAGCATTGGTTAGGGGTGGCCGAATAGAAGGTTTATGCATAACTGCAAGCCTCTGGAGGATCCTACACCTTGATGTTCGCGGGACTCCAGAGGCACCAGCACCTTCAAATACCTGTTTGCTGCTTTGTAATGGCATTTTAGCAGCTGCTCTCTTAATCTGATGTTTTTGTCTGGCAGAAACCTTCCTCATTGTGCCTTTATCTGCACGAACCTGTGTGTGCTCTGAATCAGCCACAAATCTCTTAACAGTACGATGATCATGCTTAAGTTTTCGTGAAATATCTAAGGTTTTCATACCTTGTCCAAGGCATTGAACTATTTCACGCTTTTCGGCAGCAGAGAGATCCTTTTTCCTTCCCATATTGCTTGAAAATGGTGGTCTGCTTAATAATGTGGAACGTCCTTCTTAAGTAGTTTTTCCTTTAATTGGGCTCACCTGGCAAACTAATTATCACAGGTGTCTGAGATTGATTTCAGTGATCCAAAGAGCCCTGAGACACAATACCATCCATGAGTTTAATTGAAAAACAAAATTTTTAATCTTTATGACACTTAAATACAATTTGCATAATAATTTGGAACGCGGTGTATTTCCTCTCTTGTCGGCGCAGGAGTGGATCAACATGACCGGCTTCCTGTGCGCCCTGGGCGGGGTGTGCCTGCAGCAGCGCAGCATGCCCGGCCTGGCCACCTACAGCCCGCCCATGGGCCCCCTGAGCGAGCGCAAGGGCTCCATGATCTCCATGGGCTCCAGCGAAGGCAACGTGGACACGCCGCTCAGCAAGTTCCTGGACCGGCTGCTGTCGCTCATGGTGTGCAGCCACGAGAAGGGCCTGCAGATCCGCACCAACGTCAAGGACCTGGTGGGCCTGGAGCTCAGTCCCGCGCTCTACCCCATGCTCTTCAACAAGCTCAAGAACAGCATCAGCCGCTTCTTCGACGCCCAGGGCCCGGTGAGAGCCCCGAGCAGTGACGTTAGCGCTGCCCGATATCCCGATTATATAGCATTATTATTGAATGCAGTAATGGTCTCCCTCCCCCCCCCCCCTTTTCTCATTATTATACCTGATGTACCTTGGAAACGCCTACGCTTCAGTGGCCACTTGAAATGCTTCCAGGGAATTTTACCAGGAAATAGTCCAATTGAGATTTGCATCTCTTTTACAAGGAAGTCCTGGCCAAAATGGAAATAGATACAAAAAATGGAAAAAATGGTGCATTAGACACAGCAAGACACAGAGAGACCTTTTTTTGCCGAGAGACCCAAAAGGCACAAAAACCATTACAGCTAGAAAGTCACATTTCAGAATTCTTTGCTTGACCTAGTTGCTGTCAATTTTGGGGCATTTTTTTGCGACTGTGTTGCCTGCGTCACAAAGCCCATTGGCTAGCCCAAATGATGGCCTTGCCTTGCAGGTTTTCGTTTTGTGTTCATTTTCAAGTATTATTTAAGTTTTTTTTCTGGAATCAAATGGAGAAGGGGGGGGGTGGTATTTCAGTTTTCCTTACGACTGAAGAGGCATTTGTTCATTATCAGTGAAGAGGCATTTGTTAATTATACTTTAACAAGTCTTTCCTGCTTTATTTTATGTGGTTGCGAACTGGTTCTCGTGGTTCTTTCAGATCAGCAGAAGTTTGGGTATCAGTATCGCCGCAGCCTATTGGATGATCATAAGAAAACCAATTAGCAGCAAAGCCTCGTAGCTTGAATGTGATTGACAAAAACACGACACACAACCCTGTGGAAGCTGTACGACCTTGCTGTTGGTTGGCCTTATCAACATTCAATAGCAATGCACCACAGGTTGGCAATGACAGTTATTGCATTTGAAAATTCATGATAATTAAAGTTGTGATTTTTAAAAAGTATTTTCCTCCTCAGGTCCCCATAAACGACACCAACACGCAGTTTGTGGAGCAGACCATCGCCATCATGAAGAACCTTCTGGACAACCATACAGAGGGCAGCTCTGAGCATCTGGGTCAGGCCAGCATTGAGACCATGATGCTGAACCTGGTCAGGTAGGACACACAGCCGTGCTTCCTGCTACGGTCGGTGTTGCTCCCTGCTGCAGTCAGTGCGGTCGGTGTTGCTCCCTGCTGCAGTCAGTGCGGTCGGTGTTGCTCCCTGTTGCAGTCAGTGCGGTCGGTGTTGCTCCCTGCTGCAGTCAGTGCGGTCGGTGTTGCTCCCTGTTGCAGTCAGTGCGGTCGGTGTTGCTCCCTGCTGCAGTCAGTGCGGTCGGTGTTGCTCCCTGCTGCAGTCAGTGCGGTCGGTGTTGCTCCCTGCTGCAGTCAGTGCGGTCGGTGTTGCTCCCTGTTGCAGTCAGTGCGGTCGGTGTTGCTCCCTGCTGCAGTCAGTGCGGTCGGTGTTGCTCCCTGCTGCAGTCAGTGCGGTCGGTGTTGCTCCCTGTTGCAGTCAGTGCGGTCGGTGTTGCTCCCTGCTGCAGTCAGTGCGGTCGGTGTTGCTCCCTGCTGCAGTCAGTGCGGTCGGTGTTGCTCCCTGCTGCAGTCAGTGCGGTCGGTGTTGCTCCCTGCTGCAGTCAGTGCGGTCGGTGTTGCTCCCTGCTGCAGGCAGTGCGGTCGGTGTTGCTCCCTGCTGTGGTCCGCACTGCTCCGTACTGCGATTAGTGCTACCGTTTGCACTGTGGTCGGTGCCGCTCTATGCTGTGGTCAGTGCTGCTCCCTGCTGCGCTCAGTCGTTCTGCTCATGCCCGCTGATGGAGACTCACTAGCTGTGGTACTGGCCTCTGGTGCCCAAAGCCAATGCCCTTGTACAATTACCCTTCTCCACCCCCCTCCCCACAGGTACGTGCGTATCCTTGGCAACATGGTGCACGCCATCCAGATCAAGACCAAGCTGTGTCAGCTGGTGGAGGTGATGATGGAGCGCAGGGACGACCTCTCCTTCTGTCAGGAGATGAAGTTCAGGTGGGTGTTTGAGGGCCTGATGTGATTTGATCCCTGACTTATGCCTCTGTGCACCACAACACCAAGTCATAAGGATTAATAAATTGGAGTCTCAATTTGAGGAAGTTGTGCAGTGGACTTCTACTTGTCCACTCATAATGCAGTTTTTATCATTTCCAACGTTGCTAATACTAGGGTTTAATATGCTCTATAGTGTTTATGCTAGAGACCTATTCTCCCGTAGGTTTTCGTCTTTGACCCTTCGCCCTACCCTGAACACAGTGGAGCAGGCGCTGGTTAACCCTGCGTGTTTTCCTCTCAGGAATAAGATGGTGGAGTACCTGACAGACTGGGTGATGGGCACCTCCAACCAGGCGGCGGACGATACCGTGAAGTGCCTGACGCGGGACCTGGACCAGGCCAGCATGGAGGCGGTGGTGTCTCTGCTGGCCGGCCTGCCCCTGCAGCCTGAGGAGGGCGATGGCGTGGAGTTGATGGAGGCCAAGTCCCAGCTCTTCCTGAAGTAAGGGCTCCACCACCCCACAACTCCTCTGTGGAGGGATGGTGTGGTTAGGACGCCGTCTACAGGTGGGGAGGGAGCAGTTTAGCTGGCTAGCAACCGCAGCTGTAGGCAATTCGATATTTGTTACTAATCCTTTATCTTTTCTCCTGGCAATGAGACTGGGGCCTGGTATGATTCATTTTCACAATCATGAAAATACACACAAGGAATAGGGATGTTGTAGCCAGGACAAGGCTTTTGGAATCTCTCCTTTTGGCGTCTCTCATACCAGGCTCTGATCTCACTGCCAGCAGAACACCCCTCCTTTATCAAACAGCATTTTATATATAAATAAGACTAGACGGCATACAAGGCACGCAACAGTTTTAAGCCTTTTTTTGTGAACTGTAAGGACAGCTACCAATACTACTTGAAGATGGTACAGTACAGTATTAGCAGCTGTCCAAGGGCACAACAGCTGCTAATCTGAATTTTTTCGATTTTATACAGCAGTGTGTATTTCAGAGTTTTTCACTTCTCGAGAAATCTCACCCGGCTTTGTTGAAAGATGGAACTAACTTAGTGCAACAGTTCTCAAACACTAAAAGATCTAAATATTACACTATATAAAATGTTATTTAGCAGACACTTTTAGCCAAAGTGACATACGGAAAAGAGCATATCAAGGTCATTAAACAAACCACAGAACAGCTTTGATAAGCTACAATTCCCAAAGAAATGCAATACAAATACAACTGAAACTGCAACTCGATTATACTACAAAGTACAACAAGGGGCTCACAAATTCAGAGGGGTGAAATGAATGTCAATGGATCAGGGTACTCCTGCAGATAAATCAAGGTACAGTGCGAAGAGATGAGTCTTCAGACTGCGTTGGAAAATGGGCAGTGAGTGAGCAGTTCTTATAGGAATGGGGAGGTCATTCCACCACTGGGGAGCTAGGGTTGAGTAACTCCACAGTCAGAACGAGCGAGAGCCATTCATAAGGCTAGCAAGATGTGCAAGTATTCTCATTAACCTGTGTGGCAGAGGGCAGGAAAGAGGAATGTCATCAGCATAACCGTAACATGAGAAGCCATGTGAACCAAGAGATTTAGTCTGAAGGGAAAACGGGCCCAGTACAGAGCCCTGTGGGACTCCAGTGAGAAGAGCATGAGGTGAAGAGACGGACCCCCTCCAGGTGACCTGGTAGAACATATCTGCTAGATGGGAAGCAAACCAGAGGTGAGGGATGAAGCTTTGCAGTGGCGAGTGTGTCTTTCACAGCCAGGACAGCAGTCTTCGTCAAGTGTCTGGATGAGAAGCTGGACTGGTGACGGTCCAGCAGGTTGTGCTGTTGGAGAAAAGGTGTAAGTTGGTGAAGTACAGCTCATTCCAGAGCTTTGGACAGGAAGGGAAGTAGTGACACAGGTCAATCGTTCCTAACATCAGAGGGGTCAAAGGTTGGTTAAGGAGTGGGGTAACACGGGCCAATTCAGGGGGAACCTTACCACTGTCAAGGGAGTGGTTGATTATGGAGGGCAGATGAGAAACAAGCTCACCTGATATAGACTGGAGGGGACAGCAGATGGGATGGGATGGGGTTGTGCAATGGTAAAGATGGAAACATTTCATCAAACATTTCATTTAAATATCGGTTTGCTGCGCCACGCAGGATCGCGGCTCCGATTTCAGCCTCTACATCACTCCGAGGTTAGAGCGCCCCCCTCCCTCTGTCCCCAGGTACTTCACGCTGTTCATGAACCTGCTGAACGACTGCAGCGAGGTGGAGGATGACGGACAGCAGGTGGGCGGGCGCAAGCGCGGGATGTCCCGCCGCCTGGCGTCCCTGCGGCACTGCACCGTCCTGGCCATGTCCAACCTGCTCAACGCCAACGTCGACAGTGGCCTCATGCACTCCATTGGTGAGCCCGGCCCCGGCCCAGCTCTCCCACACAGAAACGGACCGTGTATCGCCTAGGGCCGTACACGTTTCAAAATCTAATCAAAATGTATCTGTCATATGCACAATGCAGGCATAATACATAATGAAATGCTTACTTGCGGCGGTCCCCTGACTAATTTAAAAACTCAAAATTATTAGAACTAGAAAATTAGAAAATAATATTTTCAAAATCTGACCTGCACATACATATACAATATATTATATACAATAAATAGTTTAAAAAAAAAAAAAAACATGGTGCTGTCCTGTCTCAGTTAGTGTCCATTCAGCAGTCTAACGGTGCATGGATTTCTTAATTTCAACTTGAATTTTTAGTTTCCAAAACCATTTTGTTGATATGACATTTTAGATAAATTTCTGAATGATAACATTGTTTTTGTGTCCCAACATGAAATGTGTATTCTGATCTACAAATGAACGGGCACAGCATCTCTTCTGGAATGGATTTACCCACCCCTCAAGTCAAAGTAGGGGGGTGTATGTAGTATTTAAAAGAGATGTGCAAAATTACATTGCCTTACACAGCACAAACCCAAGGCAAGAATGATAATAATTAGGCCTGTCTCAGTGTTACTGTTTTGATACCAGTGTTACTTCTAAAACGCTGTTGACGCTCATGTCAAACTTAAACTGATCGTTGGTCTCAACGTTATTATTATGTTATCTTGATTTTAACACGCCAATGTTCTGAATATGCCATTGACAAGAAAAAACAGTGTTGCGGAGGTTAAATGATTCAGTTCAATTTAGAAAAAATCCGCTTTCATCAGTATGTATATTTCGTGGAAAAATATACACCACTGTTAACTACCCACGTGAGCTTTTGGCACAACCTGCAGTAGAGGCGAACTAAATCTGCTCTTCAAGATAATTTTGCCTTGAATAGTCTCCGAGTGTGAGTGCTGAGAGTATCCATAATTTAAAATGTCAATAAAATATGCACATTTGCCTATTCAAATGAAGATAATTGTATCACCTAATGGCTTAGTTGATGATAACTGGCTATATTTGAAGGAGCTGAGTATTATATGAATATAATATAATGTGATTTATATGTGTTATCTGTCAGCGTTGTTGTCGCAAAATGCAGTATTGACGATGTGGACATGACAGCACTGGTCTAGTCTTGTGAACCAAATTCCACTGTTTGAACCCAACACCACAAGAAGCCTAATTTTTGTGATGGTGGCCTCTCTCCTTGGCCCCTCTCCCCTTATTTCCAGGCTTGGGCTACCACAAGGACCTCCAGACGCGAGCTACCTTCATGGAGGTGCTGACCAAGATCTTGCAGCAGGGTACGGAGTTCGACACGCTGGCCGAGACGGTGCTGGCCGACCGCTTCGAGAGGCTGGTGGAGCTGGTCACCATGATGGGAGACCAGGGAGAGCTTCCCATCGCCATGGCTCTGGCCAACGTGGTGCCTTGCTCTCAGTGGGTGGGTAGAGCTGTGCTCCAATAAGCCTTAAGCATGCAGCACACGGCCATTGTGTGTCCACCAGCTTAGTCTGCTTGGGCGGCAGGTGGTAGCCTTGTGGTCAGTTGCTTGACTGGCAAGAGTTGCCCCGGAAGGGTTTCTGACTTGCATCTGGAGAAATGAAGTTAGCTCCCTAAAAGGAAGAACTGTGCTATTGGGCCCTTGACCAAGACCTTTAACCCTGAACCATTAACCCTTAATCCAAAAACTCTTTGTTCTCTTTTGCTGTCTGCTGAAATGCAGTGATTCCCCCAGGGCATTCTTGAAAAAGTGAAGCATTTTCTCAATTGACCTCCCCTGGTCAAATAAAGGATATATAAAAAAATTACAGCAGGGTGATATTTCAGAATTACAACTTGATGAACTGTTGTCCAAGTTTTCTATTCATGTTGCCCCCCAGCTGTCCAGTGGGACTTCAGGGAAACTGCTTCCATTTCAGATAACAATCCACTAAAATAAATGAAGGTAGCTTGCTGCGTTTTTTTACTGGCCAGTGGTGGGAATTTTGTCAGATTAAGTTTGGTTCTGTCATTCTTCAGACAGGGTTTATGAAGAAGGTTTCTTGAATGTTTCTGTAATCCCTTTACTTGCGGGCTGTCTATGTGGGTAGGACGGGGGTGACCCTGTTGGTGTGTTCTCCAGGACGAGCTGGCCCGGGTCTTGGTGACCCTCTTCGACTCCCGCCACCTGCTGTACCAGCTGCTGTGGAACATGTTCTCCAAGGAAGTGGAGCTGGCCGACTCCATGCAGACACTCTTCAGAGGAAACAGCCTGGCCAGTAAAATCATGACCTTTTGTTTCAAGGTAAAGGATTGGAGGGTCCACTTGTACTACAGCTGTTAAAAGTTGCACAGCTTTTTTTTAATCAAGTTTTTATCTATAATGTTTTTAAGCCGAGTCTGTCTGTCATGTTCTGTCGTGTCATACTGTTATTGTGTCAGTATCTGAGCCTGAGCCGCAATACAGCAAATGTTTTTACACTGTGAATGTTTCCTTGGCCACAGTATTTTCATGTTATCAATACCTCACGAGACAGGCATCAGCATTTATTAAAATGAAGTGCCTGCTCTTATCTCAGGTCATTGTGTTGCCACACAAAGAGCTTCTCAGAAATCAAGATCATGTTGAATCAGCATGGGTTTATCTTTCTCAGCCTTTTCTTTATAAACAAAATAGATTTTTATCAGTGCCATTGTATGCGTTTTTTGTGAATAAAACCTGTCTCACTTTACAAAACCGAAACACCCCTCCACAAAAAACCCCCCGAAAAAACCAATCAGGCTAGCTCAGTGTCACCAAGCTAAATATGTAATTGCGTTGTTTGTTGCACATGTATGACAGGGAGTTGGCCGTGCGCGACCAGTGTTTTTGAAGGTTGTGTGCACGGATAGAAGACCTCAGAATGTGTTCTCACTGGATGCCCCACCTCTGTGTTTCAGGTATATGGCGCCACCTACCTGCAGAAGCTTCTGGAGCCACTGCTCAGAGGGGTCATCACGGCCCCCGAGTGGCAGATGATAAGCTTTGAGGTAGACCCCACCAGGTGAGCTCCCCACTGCCATTAATGTGCTTTTTTATGAGGGTGGCCCCTTCCCTCAAGGGTTGGCTGTTGACGGCTCCTGCAGTGACGCACATCTCTGTAACCCGCCTCCGCCCACTGCAGGCTGGAGCCCACGGAGAGCCTGGACGAGAACCAGCGCAACCTGCTGCAGATCACCAACCGCTTCTTCCTGGCCATCATCAACTCGTCCTGCGAGTTCCCTCCGCAGCTGCGTAGCGTGTGCCACTGTCTGTTCCAGGTACGGCGTCCCTCCCTGGCCCCTGCCGCCCAACACCGCGTTCCCTGTACACCCGGGGCTGTCTGCTCTCTCTATGCGAGACTACATCCAGACACTGTGTACGTCAGTTCCAAACTCCTGTTCCTGGCGGTTTACCTTCCTATATGTTTTCACTCCAACTCTTACAGAACATACCTCATTCAACAGCTAGAGATCTCAATCGGTAGAATTAGTTTTTGTGTGCCAAATGAGTTTTGAGAAGAACAGGAACAGGACGGTAGATTTTCTGGAACTGGGTTTGGAGACCACTGGTGTACACGGTTGGAGAGAGATGATGCAGAAGAGCACACGCCATCTTTGACCTGTGTAGTTCAGCCCTGGGTGTTGGGTTCCTGAAATCCTCCATGTGGGGGCTATGAAGGTGCAGCTCTGGGAGAAGAAGCTTCTGGAGTGCACAAAGCCCCCACTGCCCCCTCAAACTCCCTCCCCACAGGTATGGGGGGCGGCTGCTGTTCCACCCTTGCTCAGGAACAACTCTGCCACCACTCCTTACTGCCCCTGCAACACAGTCACCCAGAGTTCACAGCAGACTCCAGAGTAAAGGACAAGAACTATACCCCTATGCCCTGAGAGCTCCTTCACTGCAAAAACCAAAAAAAAGTAAATCTCTATCTCTTTTATGTTAAGACTTAAAATTTGATTTATTTGTTGCTAAATAGAACAAAAATTATCATTTCAATTACAGGGTGAGACAGTTTCACAAAGAAAGCTAATGTTTTCTACTTGAGAGGAAAAAATAAATATTACAAATCTAAAAAGGCAGTGGTTTTTTGCAGTGTTTTCTGGGTTGGTGGTGGCACATATGGACCAGTTGGCTCACTGTGGTGTCCTGGCCGCTGCTTTAGCTTGCTGCTGTTTCTGTGTCGGACTAAAGCCAGGATGAGGTCATGTGGACTGGTCACCTTCAGGGGTGTGAATTTGGGGTCTCAGCAGGGTCAAACTTGCCTTCATAACAACCACTCCCCACAACCCACACCAACCCCCCCCCCACCCCCCCGTCGCTGCCCCCTCGGCTGTGAGTTTTGGGCGGCGTCCACCCCTCCATCTCGTCTGTGTGGCATATTGTGCTGCAGGGTTTGTGCAAGTGTTCATTTTGTGTTACCTCCCTGTGTGTAGCCGGTGCTGTGACATGTTTGTGCTCATCTCTGTCCTGTAGGCAACTTGCCACTCTCTACTGAATAAAGCCACAGTTAAAGAAAAAAAGGAAAGCAAAAAATCAGTAAGTTTGGATAATTTTTTTTTTCTTTGCCACTTTTTTTCTTTTCGGAAGCAAAACGGCTTTTTTGTTTTTTTTTGGTATTTGGGTTTCTTTTTGGCTGTTTTTATTTCTCCTTTTTTTTATTTATTACTGACTTAATTTGTTTATCCAAAAACCTTTTCACATTCCGATCTGTTACCGATCTTCACTTGAAATCATTCTACTAATTCCGGCTCTCAAAGAAGCTTCTCATTTCAATTAACATTGCGCACACAGGAACCCAGTGCCATTTTGTAACTGTCCTTGTCCCGGTGCCTTTGTCACATTGCTGGTGGAGGGGGGGAGTTGCAGGGGCGTCCTGTTTGTGGGAAGGGTGGATGTTTGCAGTCTGTGAACGGGGTAATGGGGAGGTGGTGGTGTTGCTGGTGGTGGGGGATGGAGTAACATACCGGTCATAGCTTTGCTGAACCTTCATGCACAGTTGGCTGTACATTGGCAGATGAATACACAGCTCTCAATGAGACATTCAACCTAACGGTCATGTACTGTATGAGGGGCCTCATGTTGAAGTGGGAGATTGTTTGATGTCCAGTGAGGCCAGAACGCTAAACCCCGATCTAAACTAAACCCAAGGAGAAGTGTGTGTGTTTTTAATGGGACTTTAGATTGAGGCTGCAAGTGAAACCATGGATATACCTGACAGTCACGTTTATGCTCCGTGTACCTTTCGTTTTGCGCAGTTCACAAGCAGATTCAGAGCCTGGGATACATTTTAGGTCTAGGATCCGTACAAAATGCTAATTCTGCTGATACCTCTTTATACTATCTTTATCTGACCGCAAGCTGAATCACAAATAATGGCTGCCGATCCTCCAGTTTGTGTTGTTCAGTTGTGTTGCAGACACCCACAGAGGTTATGCTTTGATGTCAAGAGCCATTTTCAGTTATGGACGTGTATGTCTGCTACATACATGTATATCAGTAAAGTTATATGTTTGTATACGAGTGTATATATACATGCATATGTACTGTCAATATATATATTTTATACACTACATGTGTACATATACATTGCAGTCCATAAGTATTTGGACAGTGACCCAATTTTTGTTGTTTTTGCTCTATTCCAGCACATTGGAATTTAATTGAAATCATGAATATGACGGTAAAGCAGTACAGACTGTCGGCTTTTATTAGCAGTTATTTACATCCGTATTTACAACGTGCTGGTGAGCTCAGCAATGACAAACAACCTGGTAGACCACTGTAGTGGAAAACTGACTGTCAAAAGAGCACTCTCCACAATGTAGTTCTGGATGTGTCGAGGACAATAATAAAGAGACAACTGCAAAAGCATACACCAGCAGTTCACCACAAACCACTGGTAAGCCTGAATAATACAACTGGCTTGAGCTTACTAAAAAGTATTTGTCTTTATTGATCATGTGACTTCTGCATGAATTCTCAAGTGTACAGAAACATTTTACTCAGATCCAGCGCTTTACCTTGTAGCAGGACAATAACCCTGAACACACTGCTAAAGCAACCATAGTTTCCACGGCTAAAAAATGGCCTGCTGAATTGAATTCCCAAGCCAATCACCCGACTTGAATCTGAGTAAATGTATTTGCTGAAGGCAAGTCTGCGGGCAAAAATCCCCTGAAAGTAACTGGAACTAAAGATGTCTGCAGACCTGGCCTGGGAGAGCATCACCAGGGAAAATAATGTCAATGGGTTGGAAACTTCAGGCAGTTATCGAATGGAAAGGCTTTGCAACCATCTACTAAATATGATGATTTTATTTCAGATTATATATGTGGTTGGAGCTATGTGTAAAAAGGGCAGCAATTACTACACAATTCACCCAATATGGATGTAAATACACATTTAAGCTTTAAACTCATACTCACTGTTTCATTTCAGATTCATTGTGCTGGTGTACAGAGCCAATACAACTAATATTGTTTATGTTTAGAGTAGCTGCTGCTTTAAGCCTCACTCAGGCCCCTGGGTTTTGGTAGATTGTGCCTGCATTGTGATGTCTCTGGCAGTGATATGCTGTCATGTACGGGAAGGAACCATGCAGGCTAATTCTCTTTCCTTAAGCAAGGCGCTGGTATGGCCAGTCTCTCTCACTCCCTCCGAGCTTTGGCAAGGACCTTAACGCCACATTATCTCTCCTTTCACCTCCTGTGCACCCCCCAACACTTCAGAGTGCTCCTGCATTTGTGCCGTTTGCTTTCAGGGTGACAGCGTGGTGTGGAGTTGTTTAGCTGGGGCTGGGGGTGGGGGTGGCAGTTTTGTCATTTGTGGTGAAGATTGAAAAGTGTTTTTTTTCCATTCGTAAGTTATGTCTCCGCTTCACATTACCTGATGCTCCACGTGTGTTAGTCTGGCTTGCATAACTGTGGGCATGGTGGCGATGTCACACGCGCATACACACGCAGAAGCACTCACGCACACTACTCACTCGGACACACAAACATACGCACACTCACATGCACATGCAAATACACTCACATACACACACTTGCATACATGTACGCGCGCACACACACACACACACACACTCACACTCACACTCACACACCCCCCCCCACTAATGTGTAATTTCTCTCCTCTCCCCTTCTGCACCCCTCCTGGCAGGTGGTTAGTCAGCGCTTTCCTCAGAACAGCATCGGCGCCGTGGGCAGTGCCATGTTCCTGCGCTTCATCAACCCCGCCATCGTCTCTCCGTACGAGGCGGGGATCCTGGAGAAAAAGCCCCCGCCTCGCATCGAGAGAGGCCTCAAGCTCATGTCCAAAGTAAGACATGCTTCTCGCGCTCCAAGCGGTGTACACGCATTGTGTCAAAGTTAAGCCAGATATCATTCCCAAACTGTGAAATAGAGGACTGTGAAACACAACATACAGTGCGTTTACCTGCTCGCTCAATATCGGACTGCTTAGCATATTTGATAGTCCCAGGTAGAATGCAGTTTTACAGGTGTAGATTTAAATGCTGATTCAATGGCTTTGTGTCCTAATTTGGTCTCTTCTGTTTCTCTTTGCAGATTCTGCAGAGTATTGCTAATCACGTTTTGTTTACAAAAGAGGAGCACATGAGGCCTTTCAATGATTTTGTGAAGGGCAACTTCGATGCAGCAAGAAGGTATGTCCACCGCGCCTTAAACCGCTTGGGCTGTCTGTGCTCCTTGTGTGTGTTGGTCTTCACCAACACCTGTGCCGGTCATACAGGTCAGCCCTGACCACCCTGGCTCTTGCAGGTTTTTCCTGGACATTGCGTCTGACTGCCCGGCCAGCGACTCGGTGAACCACAGCCTGTCCTTCATCAGCGACGGAAATGTGCTGGCCCTTCATCGGCTGCTATGGAACAACCAGGAGAAGATCGGACAGTACCTGTCCAGCAACCGGTGAGCAGCTGCTGCCTCCTCACGCGGCTCGTAATGGCTACTGCAGTACTCTACACAGTCAGAGGGGCTATCCAGTTAGTCCAAATCAAGATCGCCATCACAGAAAGTTGTCATATGTAGATTAGAACAGGCTTTCAACATACAAGCTCGCCAAGTCGCTCACTTCTGAGATAACAATGATGTTTTGTGAAGTGACGGTAAAGGTAAATATGTGAATGGCTTCAGACTACATTGCATGTGGTAATGATAAAATGATGAAATATTTAAAGTTCTGATTCTACAATTCTGAAATGTTTATTGAATCGCAACCACCCTGTCTGGCACCAACCAGGCCACACTAAAAGTCACTTGGATCCCCATTCTGACATTTGTTCTGAAAAACCACTGAACCTCTTGACGATGTCTGCATGCTTTTATTCATTTAGTTGCTGCCACATAATTGGCTGAATGAATATTTGCATTAACAAGCTGGTGTACAGGTCTGCCTAATAAAGTGCTCAGTGAGTGTATATTTCTAGTTCATAATGTGATGTAATTATTCAATGCAAATATCTGAAATAGTTTCTGAGATATAATAGTTTATGCAAATATGCAATGGTATTAATGGGAAATGGTTTGGGTTTGGCACTTCTGTGCAAATATACACGATATTACATGATTACACTTGGACCCGTGAAACCCTCTGCCATTCTTAATTGATAGACTTAGCCACACTAGTCCTGTGTGTTTTTATGTCTGACTTTGAATGTGTTAAATTATAGTTATTGACTTTACTTGTGGTGGATGTGAAGTGGATGCATCCTTCTGTGATAGTTTACCTAATGTAATAATGTTATATTTTCATCTGGGGAAACTACAGGCTTGGCGATCTGTTGTGAACTTGTCTGGCTTCTATGGATCTTAGCCCACCTACTCTAAACAACAGGCTGCTTTGCACTTCAGATTTTCATATGCAAAAAATTATGAAAAATGTATTTGAATATGTTAAGAATTCAGGATCAGTTTCGGAACATCAACCTGTTGTCAACCTGTCCACTCAACATCAATATCTGGAAATTATTTCAGACCTCGTTCCAGGAATGTCTGTACTCCATTTATTTATATTCTTTTAAAAAATGTAGGATGGACCAGGATTTAAGGCAAACATATTTTTCAAGATTTCATTTCAAATATATGAGACTTACAAAAAATGGGGAGACATGAATGGTTAGTTTTGTCTAAGTTGGACCTGTTATGGATGCTAATTTCAAACGCCATGTAACACCGCAAAAGTTGTCTGTTCTAGGGGCTATTATTTTAAGGTATCCAAATAAAACTACAGAGGTGTGTGCGTGTGGTGTGTGGGGGTGGTGTGTGTGTGTGTGTGTGTGTGTGTGTGTGTGTGTGTGTGTGTGTGTGTGTGTGTACGTGCGTGCGTGCATGCGCGTGTGTGTGTGTCTGTCTGTCATAAGGGGGGAGGCAGATGTGTCTTCAACATTGCTTGGTTCTGGTAGAGACAGTACTCGCTATGTCCTCCGAATCCTCGCATTTGCTCGATCTGCCTCCCCCCTTGTGACAGACACACACACGTGCATGCACACACGTACACACACACACACACCACCCCCACACACCACACACATACACACACACACCTCTGTACGTGCGTGCATGCGCGCGCATGTGTGTGTGTCACAAGGGGGGAGGCAGATGTGTCTTCAACATTGCTTGGTTCTGGTAGAGACAGTACTCGCTATATCCTCCGAATCCTCGCATTTGCTCAATCTGCGGAAATGTTGTACATTCTGGGTCAGGCCATACCTGTCTGTCACCTGAGCTAGTTTCCCAACATATGGGGAAGTATGCAAGTATATGTTGCTGAGTGACTGACACTAAAATATATAAAAAGAGGAACAGGCTTGCCTTTCTGGTCAGCTATCAATGCTATTATCAGTAAAATAAGAGTTTTTTGCTGTTAGCTACTGTGAGAGTGAGATGATTGGCCAAGTAATTTAGTAGTAGTAGCTTCTCTACATACACTTCAGTAAATGGTCAATAAAAACTAAAGTGATTCATGAATATCCTCTGTATCTCATGTGCATTCTCAAAATGCTATAGCTTAATGCATCTCATAGGTAGTTTGTTGTTATGAAAGATAAAAGTATTTCATTTACATTTCACATGCTGCAAGCCACGCATTGAAACCAACCCTCAACCAACTTGGTTGTGTTTTGAATGTGAGAACCTTGCTGAATGGATGTAAAATGGATGCGTGTTGTGATTTTCCAGTAAATCTTATAGCTCATTGGCTTATTCTCCTGGGCCACACACTGAACCTACAGCTGCCACTGTCCATATTACATGTAATCCCTTAACTCTTCTGTTCAAAAATCAGTGGACATACCTTCACCATCTGGGGGGCTGTGTAGAAAAAGGCCTGTAAATCCTACATGGTTCACCCAATATGGTAAAAATCCTCAAATTAAAGCAAAATATGTGTCGCTCTCCAAACTTTCAGACTGCACTGCGAGTTTCACATTTAAATGAACATTCAAAAACATAGATTTGTTCACTGTGATTCTGAATGAGAGTAATGAAATGAGTACAAGCGGCAAAGATACACTTGTGTGATGAGTGTGTGTTTTCCACAGGGACCACAAGGCTGTGGGCAGGAGGCCTTTTGACAAGATGGCCACACTCTTGGCTTATCTGGGCCCCCCAGAACACAAGCCTGTTGCCGACACACACTGGTCCAGCCTCAACCTCACAAGCTCCAAGTTCGAGGAGTTCATGACCAGGTAAGGAGTGTAGCTGCCAGGCTTGAGTTGTGGCATGGAGGGGATCGGTCTCCCAATAAACATGAATATCCTAAAGTTAATTCTGGGAATGGGGCCTATGAATATTCTGAAATTATTTAAGGGAATGGGACCTCACTTGGTCCCATCACAGGACATCAACACCTCAAATTTCCTCAAAGGTCTCGAATGCACAGGACCGTTTTTTTCATTTATGTGTACATCTGTTTCTGCGTTGTTCTGTTTTCAATCCAATATAGTAATTTTTTTCTGATGGTACTGTTGAGATCCTCAATTCTCAGAGGCCAATTCATTTTAGCTGGTCAGGTTTCATTTGGTCTTGTGTAAAATTGCCACGTTATCACAAGCAAAAGATTTTGGAGCATGTTGGATTTGAATCTGTGACTTTTGAAACCTCATGCCTAATGGCCACCTGCTTCCAGGCACCAGGTCCATGAGAAAGAGGAGTTCAAAGCACTCAAGACTCTTAACATCTTCTACCAGGCCGGGACCTCCAAGAACGGGAACCCTGTCTTCTACTACATCACACGCAGGTAAGATATTGATGTAGATACTTGCTGCATATGACAGAGGGGCAAAGCTTTTTGCCCAAGCCACCAATGTCACTTATTTCATGCGCACAGTAATGGCGTCTTTCTTGTATACTGAATATAAAGTGTCTTGTAATGCTTGAGCATTGAACACTTTTGGTGCGGATCAGAATGCGAGGGTTGTAATTTCATAGCTGAGCAGCTTTTGGGTACACAATACATGGTTGTTTATTTTTTGTCCTGGTAGTTCCCTCTCGGATATTGTGTGAAGTAGGTCATTCACAAATGGTGTTTCGGTTCCCGTCCCTTTGTTCCACTGAAACGTTGGATCTTTTTGATAAGTAACGGTAGTGCCCATTGTCACAGTCGTAACTGTCTGGAGAGCTCTGTGTCTGTGATAGTCCTGTCCAAGGCGACTGGAATGTTCTTGGTTCAGGGGTGAGGGTATCCTGAAAAGTACATGCTATATCCTCTGATTCCTTACATTATTCCTCGATCTGCGGCCACTACGTTGTACATTCTGATTCAGGCCATATCTGTCCCATGCATTGTCTGTCACCTGAGCTAGTTTCCCAACATATTGGGAAGTATGCAAGTGTTTGTTGCTGAGTGACTGAAACTAAAATATATAAAAAATGGAACAGGCTAGCCTTCCTGATCAGCTATCAGTGCTATTATCAGTTAAATATGTGTTTTTTTGCTGTTAGCTACTGTGAGAGTGAGATGACTGGCTAAGTCGTATAGAATTTCCTGTTGTCTATTGTGGTCAAAGCAGTCACATGCGTACAGTAACCACTGTATGCTCTCCTGGCTGTCATGTAAATACACTTCCCTTTGAAGTAAAGGCAGTCTGAGAAGGTGTAGCAGTGCCGCACGATACAGTAAACATTTCCCTTGAAACCCGTAGTGGCCTGCAGAGAGCTATTTGTTGTTTGTCTCGTTTCCTGGTATCAATGGTATCAATGTGCAATTAAAAACCTGCTTAGTAAAATAAGCCTAATCTGTTTAATGATTATTTTATTTTGGCTGTACAGTGCTGCTGATTGCATAGTTTCAAAGTTAATTAATTAGAACTCAAAACCCAGATGAACTATGCATGTACATAATGTTTTAGTAACTGATCGGCAAATCATACACCGATGACAGTGTTGTTTTTTTTCTGGGTGGGTGAATATTTAGATTGTAGTTCTTATCAGTTATTAACTATTCAAAGCTGATTTTATTATGTCATGCACATCTCTTATTCCTACTGAACTGATTGAGATTGATTTAAAAGTGGTGATGGGTGGTTTCATGTCGAAAATCGTGAATGGGGCACGCTTCTCACAAAACACCAGAAAGACGCAACAATCTTCAGCTGCATTTATTCATCCAATGATTGATTCAAAACAGGATATAGAGATGAGATGCTTGCTCTTGGCTAAATGCTGTATGTCATGTACCGTCATTCCATTACATTTGGTATAATGTCATCTGATTGTCATATAAATTTGCCATCATTAATGATCACAAATGGTTCTTGTTTCTATTTGTAACCCAATTTTTTTGGAGCCAGCTAAATTAATAAAAATGGGTTTAAGCATTACAAAAAGTACAGCAATCTCCTTTGGTTCTCCTCGGAGTATGGGTGTGTCTTCTCCTCCGTTTGTGTGTGATCTGGTAGTCCCCTCCTGGATCAGCCTACCATTCACTGCTTTTTGCTGTGATTACCTGACTACTTTTCTCCCACCGTTGCTGGCCCCTCATTTTACCTTCAAAGTATCATCCTGTGGGGTTTTATAATTGTACTTTCCAGTTTTGTTTTTGCAGAAAAGTTAAACATTTTATACAGTATGCCTACCTAACTAAAAAAAATAACTCCCTGGCATAATCTTTCGTTAAAGTGGGAAAAAAAGAAGAGCACAGGACTGAAATCTAGTGTTTTGCCCGTGTTATGAAATATTAGGGTTCTTAACTGAAAGTCCATGTGGGGTCCTGGGAGAGGTGGGGAGGTGGGGAGGTGATGAGGTGGAGAGGTGATGAGGTGGTGAGGTGGTGAGGTGGGGCTGGTGATGTACTAGGGGTGGGAAGGCCTGGAGTCGGGTTGCAGTGCAGCTCTATGGTGGGCCCAGGAGGCAGGCTGCCGGGTGGAGCAGGCTACAGGAGAGCGCCGTGCTGGAGGGCGGTGGAGGTGAGGGCCACCGTGAGCGGACCGAAGGCCCACAGGACGCCGCAGGGCACCGGGGACGTGGCGCTGCTATTGGCGGTTGTCGGCCACATTGTGGTGGAGTTGGACTCAACCGTCCAGGGTCTTGTCATTAAAGCCACCAGCAGTAGGCAAATCGCCACCTTTAAAGCCATTGTGTCTGAAACCAGGCACACAGAAACCAGGATGAGTCGCGCCTACATGGTTCAAGCCTCTTCCATTAACTTGCATTACATTATTTATTTAGCGGACGCTTTTATCCAGAGCGACTTACGATTGATTAGACTAAGCAAGGACCAGTCCCCTCTGGGGGGTAATGTTAAGCAATGCTCAAGGGTCCAACAGCTCATCTTGTGACTTGAACTACCAACCTTCATTGTTCTAGTCAAGCACTTTAACCACTAGGCTATAGACTGCCCATAAACCCTCCCTACTCATGGCCCTAAGTGGTGTACTAAGAGGAGAGGACTCCGGCGATGTGCTGTCAACCTCTCAGTAATACAACTTGTACAGAATTATATTTTCCGAATGTATATCTATGCGCTCCCTGTGAGAGTGATACTGTGCTCAGTCACATACAGACTTCCTCTAGGGTCACTGCATTCAATACTGCTCTATTCCTTCTGCAAACCTCCACACAAAGTAAGTTAAAAAAGTACGGACTTCCTATTTTATTTCTATTTAATTAGTGCCCTTAGCAAAGCCCTAAGATAGCAAAGGGACCATACAAAGGTGTTCATGTTCATTATTTCAATGTAATTTTTTTCAATATCTGTGCAAAATAATCCGTTAGATGTCTGGTGTTGCATTGGTTATGTAGAAATGTCCTCAGCCACAGAAGGCACTAGAGAAAGGACTGGATGGAGTCACTCACCTGTGTGTTTCTGCTGCTAAGAGCGGTACAGCAAATCCCTCTGGCCAGACCTGACTGAGTCCCGCCTCAGCACATCTAAGGTTTTTATTGCCCTCAGAATGTGATGTCATTGCTGATGTGGTCAAGGCGTGCCTCCTGATTGGCTTATCATTTCAGCATCACAAAGGCAGTCTTACCAGGAAAAAAAAAACTTTACCTGACAACAGCACTGAGTGGAGAGGGAAGGTGCCTCGCTGTGATGCATGCCCTTGCTCACACAGTTTGTTATTGTGCTGTACGCCTCTTATTTTCACTAATTCACTCATTGTGATTTACAGAAAAATATGCTTCAACCTCCATAGCAGGACCCTGTGCCATTAATTCCTGTGCAGCATGTGCATTTGGTTGGGAAACTGGCTCATAGTCAGGAGTTTGCATGCTGAAAACCCAAGTGGGACAAAATACCTAACCTTGAATGCATTAAAAAAAAGTTACATTTGTTGCACTTGATTTCAAGCACTTTAAGAATGACTTGGGAGGAGTTTGGGGGACTTGTTCATTTTCTGACCTCCTTTCATGTACTGGCCATTCACACACTTTCATTGCTTTTGTGTGTGTTGTTGTGTGATAAAGAGCCCACGGGAAAACGAGAACAAAGAAGTTGAGTTTTATTGTCAGTACAGTGCCTGCAGCGGGTTCATTGTGCCGCCTGGTGGTGGGTCTGCGGAATTACACTTTGACTCAGGCGCAGCGGTGCGGCTGGTTTTCCAGTGTAGTCAGGCAGTAGCCCCTCCGGGTGCGTAATTCATCACTTTTTAGTTCCGGTTGAACTCAGAACAAACATAAAGCTTTCGCACCTCTTTCTGCTCAGAAAAAAACTAGTCAATCACATCATGCAAGGGTAATGATTATAGTCCTTGTGGTCACCCTTAAAAGTCAGTGATTTTATTCCTCGCTGTGGTGTATTTTATTAGTTGATGATGCTGGCAGGTAGTGCCGTTTTACGAGCCTGTGCTCCTGAGATCAAACGTGCGTGAACTGTGTGGTAGATAAAGGCCTACTCACGCTATCAGAAACTCGGAAGCGAAAAATCATGCAGCAGAGCGAATGTGAGGAATGGACACCGCGTCACACCGCAAAAACCATGCCGGTGAATCCAGTCATTTCAAATGGCTGTTGGTCGCTGCTCGGTCTGTCAACGTCAGAGGCCTTTATGTTCTGAGCAGTTGTCATATGTGAAGCACCGCGTATATTATAAACTGTTAAAATCACACAGTGGTCCAGTTGGATTTTTCTTATTTCACAAAGTGCAGCCGCATCCTACAATGGACAAGCATGGTACACAGATACAGAGAGAACAGCATTCAGCCACACTGAAAGGCTAAGAGCAGTAGTGTATATTTCCATTGCTAGCTATTTGTATAGATGATTGTATACACAGTCAAGCCATATACCACCCTCCTACATTCAATTCATGACAATTGTCATTTTGGATGAGCCTGAAAAGGATGCACACACTAGGCATGTTTTCAAATTCAGACATTGTTTCAAATAAGAAACGGCAGTTCTGGGCCACGGCATTCCTCTGCCATTGAAAGGGGCATTTATTGTGAGACCATGAGTTTTACAAGTTTCTTGGCAGAGTTCAAAGCACACTGTAGACGACGGTCGCCAGTAAAACGTTCAGAAGGAGGGCGTGTGGGGCGCAGGTCCGGAGCCCCAGGTTCGTGCCTCTGACTCCCCCCGTCTTGGCCTTGTTGGCCTTCCTGGACCGCGGCGTGGTGCTCGTGGTGCTCGTGCCGGCAGTGGAGAAGCCGCCCCCGAAAAGGAGGTGGTTTGCCGGCAGGGAAAAGTTGGAGGTGTCGTTGTCGTCCGGCTGCCCGAGCGAGGACCATCCTCCAGAGGTCACGGCCTCCAGGGGCAGGCGACCCGCCTGCCGGTTCCCGGCCCCCAGCGGGCGCTGGGTGTAGGACGCGTAGCGCCAGGCCCCGGTGCTGCCCGGGCGGGCCTCCCCGCAGACGTGGTGGGTGTGGCAGGGGCAGCCCAGCACACGGGCGGAGGTCTGGTGCGTCCAGGCCAGCAGGCCCGTCATGTTCTCCTCATCCTCGCACGCCCAGGGGTTGTCGTCCAGGGTGATGAGCCGCAGCCCGTCCAGCCGACCGAAGGCGGGCTCTCCGACGGACGAGAAGCGGTTCCCGTGCAGGTAGAAGCGGCTCAACCGGGGCAGCCGGTCGAGCGAGCCCGGGAGGATCTGCACCAGGAAGTTGTGGGAGAGGTCGACCGTCTCCAGGTTGGACGGCATGTTGGTGGGCACGGTCCAAAACTTGTTGTGGCTGAGGTTGAGCAGACGCAGGTCGGGGAGGGTGTTGTTGATGAAGACCACCCGCTCCAGCCCGTTGGCGGACAGGTCCAGCGCCCGCAGGTTCCACTGGTACGCCGTGTCGTTCTTCTCGAGGGAGCGCAGCCGGTTGCCCGACGCCAGGATCTCCCAGAGCGCCCGGGGGAGCCGGCTGGGCATGCGGGGCAGCTGGTTGTGGGAAATGTCCAGGGTGCGCAGGTGGGCGAAGTGGCCCAGGAGCCCGTCCAGGTCCTGCAGCCGGTTTCGGGACAGGTTGAGCGAGCGGATGTTGTGCTGCAGGCCCTCGGGCAGCTGGCTCAGGCCGCGGCTGGAGCAGTCCACCACCCTGTGCGTGCGTGTGCAGGAGCAGGCGTGGGGACAGACGGCCAGAGCACGCAGCCCGAACAGGAGGAGCAGAGCACAGGCCGCAGTGCCGCACCCGGGCATGGTAAGGGCTCTCCTGTAGGGCAGAGACCAGAGAGAGGAGCAAGGACCGGTCACACGCTTACAGGACACCAAGAAACATGCAGCAGATCTAATGCTGAGGATTTAGGCCCCTTTATCCTTTGCAGAGAATTCCCAAAACTGAGGTTAACTTTTATAATGTTGGTGATTTGCAGGTAAGTTGCACACCAGTTTTACATGTGAGTGTTATGAGAGCATCTCAAAGTAAAGTATTATTCACTGTATCATTGCAAAGTAATTTGTCCCCGGCTTGCGTATGTATTTAATGTTGTTGCCATGATGCACTGCTGTTTGTACATCAATGTTGAGCAAGTATACTTTATGGAAAGGCAGCTCTGTTTTGAAGGCTGTTTTTCAACCAGGCAGGGTCCATGCAACACCTGGATGAATTTGTGCTTGACTGTTTTGAAGAGGGATATACGATAGGCAAGTTTTCCTGATGGGCTGGGTTCAGTCTGCACCTGTAGATTCTGCGTAAGGCCTCCCATGCTTGTGCAGGATGGTAGTTTGTTAAGTGCCTTTTTGTGAGGGGGCTATTTTCCCCCCTTTTTACATTTGTAGAACTGGCAACTGAACTGTTGAGTCACTGCACAGGGACCAATGAAAATGAAGTGCAGACACTCTGATATTCTTACCTATTATCTGTTTATCACTTTTACACAAGCCACATAGTAGATCTGATTAGGGGAACGGCAGACCTGTTCTATTGTGTGTGTAGACATTGTGCGGAACTGCTGTAACTGTGAATAGCTACCTGGCCAAGCACTGGGAGTTTTGCTACCTTGTGCCGACCAGATCTGTGCTTGGTAATGTTAACTGCTACCCTGCCAGAGGTTCCCAGGCACAGACAGCTAAGGACATAGCTCAGGCTTGATGTAGCTATATCTAGATTATAGAGCACCTTTACCAGCTGAAGGCACTCTACTTCTTCCTAAAATGACTTTTTTTGGAGCTATTAATCATGCTTCTCCTAACCAAGCCATATTTCTCAGGAATATTTTCAGTCAGCATAATTGTTATTTTTCTAGCAGGCATATCTCCACTGACAGTATGACTGACAGTATCACAGTGCATATTCAGTAATTCCACGACAGCTCCGTTTTCCTGGAATACTCAAGTCACGGTTCCATGTCTCTTCACTACAAATGCACAGGAGCCCAGGACATGCAAGCCCAAAACCTGGCGCTCCAAATTAGCCGTGCGCAGGTCCCGGCTGCTTTGTGCAGGTTCGAGAGAGGAGGGAGAGACGCGGCTCTCGCTGGCCCGTCTCGTCTTGCTCTCCTGACTCGTTGCCAGCTGAGCTTTGCTGCCGCAGCGAGTCCCACTGAGCACGTTCGGTGTGTGGCGTCACCAGGTACATCTGGGGACATGGGCTGCTGGGATGCATGTGCGTGCTGTGTGCACATGGGTCCGTGCGTTTCGGTTACTGTGTGCACGTTTTCAGGAACCTGGGGCAGAGGGTGCAATACCGTATGTGCCCAACCTATAGCTGCATATATCCGTAGATGTTCGTATGTATGTATTTTTATGTACCTACAGAGAAGCCTATGTGAGTCAGGGCGAATAACGTTTGCATGTTGATTAGCATGCTTGCAAGCTCTTTGGTCTGAGTTTCTGGAATAAACCTGAGTGAGCTGGTTTGTTCCCTTCAGAAGGCAGAAAGGAGAGCGGCTAAATGGGTTTCCATGGAAAAGAGAGCAGTGGCATCTCTGAGCTGACAGTACAGAGCCCAATTCCTGCAGAGCGAACCGGCTCTGCTGCAGTCCTCCCACCAATTGTGGCAGAGATTCAAACACTCCACTGGGTGAATGAATGTGTGTGTGTTTGTAAGCGTATGCCTGTGTATATGCTTGTGTATATGCCTGTGTGTGTGTGTGTGTGTGTGTGTGTGTGTGTGTGTGTGTGTGTGTGTGTACGTGTTCGTGCCTATGCTTGTGTCCGTCTCTGCGTATGCCTGTGTATACGTTCGTGTGCCTGTCTGCATGTTTACATGTACCTGTGTGTGTGTGTGTGTGTGTGTGTGTGTGTGTGTGTGTGTTTGTGTGTGTGTGTGTGTGTCTCCGCTCTCGTGTGATTTCCCCCTGATATTTTCCTCCCCGAGCCGTAAATCACTCACCCAGTCCTCTTCATTCTGCAGGCATTTCCCCCTCCTTGTCTTTCTCTCCTTTTTCCCTCTCCCTTCTGCTCTCGCTCTCCTTCGCTATCCGGGTCCGCAGACTGTGGGTATATTTCCCGGTGTAGGTTACCTTCTTTTCCCCCCTGGCCCTGCCCCTCCTCTCTGCACACACCTTTTCCCCTCTTCCTGCGTGTTCCCTGTCCTCTTTTCTCCGCCGGCTTGCGAGGGTGGAGGGGTAGCGCTGTCGCTCTGGCCTGACGGAGCGTCCGAAAAATGCCGGTGCTGCCACTGCAGGCTGCCGAAACGCACTACGAGGGGAAGGGCTATCTCAGAGGGAGGGAGGGAGGGAGGGAGACGGATGGAGAGGTGCAGCACAGAGACGGCCCATTCTGCTGATGATTTGGGGATGGGGTGGATGGGGTGGGTGGTTGTGGAGTGGGGAGGATGCTGACTCCAATCTTTTCAGTCGAGATCCACTCAATCGACGGACTGATTTGTCACACACAGGCACGTGCACACGCGCACACACAAACACCTGCACACACAGACACATTGGCGCACACATTGTGTCCTAGCTGGTTAACAAAAGCCTGCTACCTGAGGAATGTCTGAAAATAGGATGCGGATGCTGGTTGTGCTCAGATGAATACCAGTTTATCACAAAAAATGATATTTTAAGTGAAGTGTTTGCATTTGCTGAAAGCCTGAAAAGACAGGAAATTAATATGGTACAGCCCTTTATAATTCCTACTGTATGTAAAACAACATGTGCTCACCACTGGGCAGATTGTTTAAAATCCAAACCTCTCAGAATTCAGAAACTTAAGAGTAGTGTACTGTAAAGTGTATTGGCAATTTAGCATATTAAATTGAGAGGCAAAATACTGCTTTTGCACTTTTCTAAAGCAATATTTATTTATTATGTCCAATGTGTCCTCTTTGGGACCACATATCTTGTATCACTCTTTGAATATAGCTTGCGCGCAAACTGTCGGTCCATCGCATACCATTTTTGTACTAGTGTGATTCATTGATAGATCCTGCAATGAAGTATATATTGTTGAGTATAATGTGTATATTACTATGGTCATATTCATATAGGCCTACTGCGTGTCATTCCGGATAAAAGTGTAGCAGCAGTATGTATATAGCTATATGGGCGTATACATAATTATTAACATTTGTCCAAAACTAATTGACCAATTAAAGTCATGGTTAACTGCTCTGCATTCACAGTCACTCAGTGATAGTGTCACCCACAAATCACTTTGATTATCTCTAGGAATGAATGTTGTATGTAATATATACAATTCATGTTGTCAAAGACCTATGCTGATACCTTGATGGAGAGCAGACTAATGATAACGTTATGGCTAATCAATTTAATTTCCTGTCTTTTGAGGCTTTCAGCAAATGCAAACATTTAAAAAATAAAAAATAAATAAAAAAAACCCTTGGCTGAGAACTTTGCTGAAAGAATCTATTCGGCCCACTAGCTGTTTACCTGTCCAAATTTCTTATCCACGGATGACATCATTTTTTTTGTTGTAAGGCTTTTTCTTTTAAAAGTGTAACTATAATAGCTAGCTAGTTAACTAGCTGGCCTAAACACTGTTATTGCCACTGTATAGTGTAGAAAGGAGCTAGCTGGCAAGCCCAATGAACTGACTTTGTTGATGACTAGCCTAATAAACTAACATAGCTAGCTGGCGATTTTTGTGCAAAAATCCATTTTTTTAAAGGGTATACAGCACAACGAAGCAATACCAAACACCATGGGAGGGAACTGGAGTACCCGGTGGAAATCGACGCAAACACGGGGAGTGCATGCCAACTCCACACAGAGAGGCCCCGGCCGACCGGGATTCGAACCCAGGACCTCCTTGCTGTGCTACCCACTGCACCATCCGTGCCACCCCTATGTCAATGATGTTGAAGTGCAGTCTGTCAGCTTTAATTTTCGGGTATTTTCATTCATATCGGTTATACTGGTAATGGCATTCAAACGCTTACATTTTAGATTATGAGCGTGCTAGAGGCATGTGAAGATGTATGAAGGTAGAATAGTTGGAAGTGCTGTATAAACAAAACTTGACCTCGTAAAAAAAAAAGTGCATCTTTGTGCATTCTGAGGTGAGAGATGAATTGTAAATACAAAACCCTACATATAAATTTACAAAGATTTACAGCTTTTCCTTGCAAAGGTATGGACCACCAAATTTTGTTCACATTTCGTACCACAACGTTTTTAAATGAGACCGGGCAAATTTTACCAGAAAAACTGAATGGACCATGAAGCTCAAGTTTTCAGCAATTTAACATCTCGTACTGTAATTGTCTACCAACACACAAAATCCAAGAGTTGCTGTGGTGCAGCCTCCTGGAGTTGGCATGGAATGGCCCAAGGAAATCTCTCTTCCATAATGCATTGCATTGTGGAATTGCAGATTTGACTGCCACAAGGGTGTCATTTTTTTATTTTCATAAAAGCTACCTCTTCTGTGAAATCCCTGCTGTACCTAATACTGGAGACTTGTATGCTGTGTTTCAGCCTGTTCAGCCACTGTATCAGACTGTATCTAGCTGACCTGACTTAAGGATGATGGGAATTTAATTGCAAAAAGATAGAAAGCCACAGCACAAACTGCAGTCATGTTCAGTAACAGTCTAGTCTCAATCTGGTTGCATTCATCCATTTAAACTTCTCTGATATGATTTTCCGTCAGAACAATAATGTGAAATCAATAAAACTGCTGACTGAAATACGTTAGAAGATGGAGGATCTTTTAAACCTGTAATTTTCTCTTTTAAAAGTCTTTGCTTAGTACTTTCATTGTTTCGTAGTACTTTCAGCTTTGGAAATGCTGTTGGAAGATTGTGTTATTCAGTCAGAAAAACTGTAACCATTGTGAGGGATTTGAATTTAGATTCAGCTGTTGAATTGTACTTTTTGTGTTTGAAGAATTCTATGAATGCATGAAAAAGAGTCTTATACGACCCCTCTGGTTGATATTGTTCTTTTTTTTCCCCATAATGTAATGAAACAAAATAGCTTGTATCTGAGGAAATTAAATTACATGGGCCTGCCTCATCTTTGATACAGTTGTTCGAGCAGGGAAAGAATCACGTGCGTTCTTCAGTCTAATGCAGTGAGAACAGATGTTTCTTGGAGTCCTTTGCTCTCACATGCCTTGTCTTCACCTGATGTTCTGTCATGTTCACAGTAATACTGGCAGTGACTGACACCAAGCAATAACTAGTTTCCGGAAATAGAACCATACTCTTATTTTTGGGATAATCCTCTGGGACTGTGAACGCTCCGGAAAATTACATGCAGGGTGACAGCTAGTTTTAATGTGCTGTTTTACCCTGTAACCTGAGACCGCCTGAAACATCTGTTTCTTTGTCTATTGGATGCATTTAATCACTGGATAGAGGTTGTCTAAAGGGAAACCTATGACTGACGGGGACCGAGAGAGGGTTTTGTTTGTGGTTTTGTGGAACTCTCTTTTCTATAACCTTCCTCTCCTTTCTGAAAGAGGTTATGCTTTCAGGACCCCTGTCTGACTGATGGTTGCAGTCTGGCAGTGTGACTCTCTGCCTACTAATGGAGGCCTCAACACATCTTAACGCCTATCCCCAACGCAGCTGTGGCCCTACAGAGCTTGGAGCATATATTGAGTGCATACAATACACACAGAGAAGCACACATACACTATTACTACAGGAAACCGATATAGTCCTGTGGCATGGCTGTTACTGGTAGTATCTTGGTACCCTATAACTTTCAGAATGTCCACACTGGCCCTGAATGAATAGCCAGCTAAAAACTTAACACCACAAAATGTTAATTTTTTCATGAAGTGGGGCCAGAACTATGGCCCTAATGGGTGGTTACAGAGGAACTTGTCTGTGTCTCTGGCTCTGAGAGCCACTAAATGTTGTTTTTGTCTGTAAATCTCAGCCAGTTGGTCCAGTTTGGTTGTCCAGGTATGTATTGATCTTTTTTGGATTTGGATAAATAGGGGGAATAATTTCTGCTCTACATGCATTGCTTAGTGAGCACTCTGCACTCAGTGAGCATGTTATTATACCAATTTTTCTTTTTTTCTTCTGCTGCTGTAGCCTATCCACTAAAGAGGTTTGACACATTCTGAGTTCAGAGATGCTCTTTTGCATACCACTGTTGTAATGTGTGGTTATTTGCGTTACTGGCACCTTCAACCAGTCTGGCCCTTCTCTTCAGACCTAATTTCTGCATGCAGAACTGCTGCTCACTGGATGTATTTTGTTTTTCGCTCCATTCTCTGCAAACTCTAGAGACTCTTGTGCGTGAAAATACCAGGAGATCAGCAGTTTCTGAGATACTCAAACCACCCTGTCTGGCACCAACAATCATTCCAAGTGACTTGGATCACATTTCTTCCCCATTCTGAAAAACATCTGAACCTCTTGACCATGTCTGCATGCCTTTATGCATTTAGTTGCTGCCACATGATTGGCTGATTAAATATTTGCATTAACAAGCTGGTGTACATGTCTACCTAGTAAACTACTCAGTGAGTGTATATTTTTCCAAAATTATTGCATGCAAGGCTCTCCTGGCTTTAACAGTG
This sequence comes from Conger conger, assembly GCF_963514075.1. NCBI lineage: Eukaryota > Metazoa > Chordata > Actinopteri > Anguilliformes > Congridae > Conger > Conger conger. The sequence goes on from NC_083766.1 coordinate 38,337,292, forward strand.
GGTGGTTATGGCAAGGTTAAAGCTGCCTGATGAATTGATTTCCACCCTGTAGTATCGGAAGCTGCCTATGTGTGTTTCCTGAGATCTGGCACCTTTGGAATACCATAACACTGGTCCTTTCCAAATTGACTCTCTCCCTCAAACTCTTCTTTTCTTCCAGCTGCACAGATCTAAGTCTTGTGAAGCACATCTAACTGTGGCCCATCACTGCTGATGTGGTGTAATGAAGCGGGAGGTGGGCTAACAGGAAGTTAAGTGTGAGGTTGTTTGGAGCTCAGAACGAGGTATCATGGGAATTTGGCTTCATGTTTGATTCGGTACTGAATCATGATTAAGTAGAGTTAATGGAGGTTTTGGCTCGCTGCAGATGGCATTTTTTCCCAAGGTGCACTGCTTAACAACTCGATCTCTTCTGGTTCTGCTTCTTATTTAGGCCTGTAAATAAGCAGCCCTTCTGCTATTCATAAAGCCAAATTATAGTCCAGTGACAGTACGTCATTCGACTGAAATCGCAGAACACTCATTAACATTCCATTGTCACCTGACTGTGGTTGTTTTCCTTAGCAAATATATATAAATCCACTCCAATCGCCCTGAGTATAAACCAAATGTCACTGCGACCAGCGACATCCATTGCACGTCACTGCGACTATAAACAGGCCTTAAGTCTCATGTTTTGAGAGGTACATTGAAGGCGAGACATGGTGGGAGGGGCTGTGAGCAAGATAACTTGTTACTGCAGGGGTGTTTTTTTTTAACCGCCTTACCTTATAGAAGACTATAAAGCAGTTGCATGGAGCTGGAAACTGGAAACTGGAGGGAGAGGCAGAGGCAGTGCAGAGGCCGCACAGAAGTCTTAATTCAGCAGTCCTGTCCCTCTCTTCAGCTGTGGCATGATCGATGGGTGTGATGTCTTACAGCATCAGCCTGCCTGCTAGTGACTGCTGAGCAGTGCAGTGTGAAAGGGCACAGCGTGGGATGGGCCAGTCCTGTTCTCTCTATGAATCGGCTGCCTGTATGTGAAACATTGTATAGCACAGCAGGCAAATTGAAATTCAGCCATGCTAGAAAAATCTTTAAAATCCTCCTAAAGCTTTAATAGAGCATGCGCCTAAAAATGGGTGGCTGACTAAGAGTAGTGCCAAAATTTTTGAAAACTTTTTTGAAAGTTTTGAAAACAATCTCTTAGCATTTATTTATTAATTTGTATTATTTATTAATTTTTTGCAGTGATCCACATTTGCTGAGAACACACACACGTACACACACTCAAATGATGAAAGCCTATTGGCTGGTGACTTTTGTAAGGCACATTATCTGACGATTTGGCACTTGCTCCTCAGTAGCTGAATGCCAGACATTCGGCTGGCACTGCAGAATAATGATTGGGAGCACAAGGCTTCTAGTTTCTAAGGTTATGGGTTGGATTCCCAGTGGGGCTGCTGCTGTTTTGCTCTTAACTTTCTCCTGTAGATGTCTGGCTGTACAAATGAATTGTTTGTTTAAAAAGTCACTCTTGATACTCCTGCAGCACCTGAGTTCTCCTGTACATCCACCCTTCTCCATTTTCACCTCTGTGTTTTTGGTCCTCCAGGTCTAGAGAGATCTGAATCTTGCCCCTTCTGTCTTTTTTGCTTGCAATTGTCATCCGTCAACCTTAATGGAATTCTGTGCAGGCTGGGTGAGGGAATTTGAGGGTGGGGTGTGTTTGTTTTGTGGTTTGACGCCTGCCCTTTCTCATGCGCTCTCACACACACTAACAGTTTCACAAACAAATTTTTGCTTTAACAAGTCCTTACTTTCACACTTACTGTATGTAAGCCATGTAAGCAAACCCACTGACGCACACACACACACACACACACACACACACACACACACACGTCCTTAGCTCTCAGTTCAGCTCCTGAGTGTGATCCTCATTGTTGCTGGTATGAGCCCCAGCATGATCTGGAAGCCCACACACAGTACCTGCACTGCTGTCCCATAGAGGACCACGCAGCAGCCGCTGCACAGAGGCATTCAGTACAGTAGAATTAGCTCACTAGGTTAGTGTTTCACTGTCCTCTGAGACCAGGGGGAAGATCTGCTCTTTTGGCCGAGGGGCAGAAATGATTAATGTCATTAATGGAAGAATGCAGGCAATTTGAATGGGGTAAAAATCAAGCGACTGTTTATTTTATTTTATTCATTGCTTAGACTTCTGAAAAATAAAGCATTGACAGGAAAACATTTTTTTTATTTGTTCTGAAAGGCTTATCTTAAAAATGTGCCTTTACAGTCAACACTATCATTTTGTTTTAATCTGCTCTTTCAGAACTATAGGTAAATGAAGGCATGTGTTTAGTCTAAAGAAAATAGCAAATAGCAACACCTTCACCCCACACCCTCCCGGCTTGTTCATACGACTCGTCATGTTGTCTTGTTATAACATAAGAATGGTTAGCTAGTTGCAGAAGAGAGAGTCGTATTCTCTTACATGTGGCTGCGCAGGAAGCTTTGATGAGGATGAGGATCAGGAAGTGGAGGAGGGGGAGGGACTAGCAGGCTACCACATGCTGATGAAGTGGGGGTGGCTATGTGTGCAGCCAATGAAGGAGCAGGAGCCACAGCAGCTGGTGAGGGTGGGGTCGTGGTTTCAACGTCAGAAAGCTCAAGTCCCAGGATCATGTCCAATGCCGTGTCCGGGGTGCACAATGGCCTCTCGTGCCCTTCCAGTGTGCCGCCATGCTGGGATTCGAGGTCCCCCACCCGAGCCCTGCCGAACGTGTAGCCCCATGTGCCGTTGTCCATCTGGTGATCCGCTTCTGCGTCCCTCTGGAAGGAAAGGCGATTTGACGGGTGCCCAGGCAGGATGGAGGTCAGGCTCAGCCAGCTGAACCGCCTCAGTTGGGCCCTGCTCTCTTCTGCGTTGGGTGATGAGTTTGATGGGAAGATGCCATTTTGGAATGGAGAGGGTCCGGCCCAGGTAGAGTCTTCAATCCTTGCTGTCTGAGAGTGGCTATTTTTTAGCCAAATGCCACCAATGGCGAACATCCACAGAAGGAACCCGCTTAAAAGCACTGCCCCCAATGGACTGTGGTCATCCTCTCCATCCCTGGAGGAATCCTCCTCAGATGAAGTTGCTGGTATCAAGTTCTCTGTAGGACTGGTTTTAGGGATCACCTTCCGCTTGGTGTTCTCAGATGGGTTGGAATGCAGGGAGATTGTGGCATTATGGCTCCAAGTGGTTGGGGTCAAAGCCCGGTCAGTAGAACGTGTGAAGGTCAGCGTTCCATTCGTGGACAGAGTCTGTGTTGGGGTTCTTGAAAGGGGTTGGTTTTTGAGTAGCCAAGTAGCTATCGAGGTACTGGTAGGTGGGGTTGACTGATGACTGTTCATCAAAGTTATATCTGGAATCTTTGCATCTGTGTAAACTGTATCTATGCTAATAGCAGTCATCACTGAAGCAGTGTCTTTGCTTAATGGTGTAGCTAAAGCTGCGTCTGCATTTATTGAAGCGGCAACAGTGCTTATGGGTGTCAGTGAAGCTGCATCTGTGCTTACTGGAGATGCTGAAGCTGTATCTATTGGAGATGCTGAAGTTGTAACGGTCTTTATTGGTGTCTGTGAAGCTACATCTGTTCTCATGGGTGCCAATGAAATTGAAGTTGTCACTGAAGCTGTGTCTGTGCTTATTGGGGTCATTGACGCTGCTGCTTTGCTCATATGAATTGTCACTGAAGTTACATCCCTGCTTTTGAGAGTCTGTACTGTAGCTGAATCTGTGTCTGTCACTGAAACTGCAGCTGTTAAAGGAGTTGCACCTGGCAGTGTACTTTTATGAGTCATTGAATCAGATTTTGTGCTTGTGGGAGTCACTGAAGCTACATTTGCATTTACTGGAGCCATAGCTGAAGCTGCAGCCCTGTTTACAGGAGCCACTGAAGTTGCATTTGTGCTTACAGGAGCCACTGTAGCTGCATTTGTGCTTACAGGAGCCACTGAAGTTGCATTTGTGCTTACAGGAGCCACTGTAGCTGCATTTGTGCTTACAGGAGCCACTGAAGCTACAGCTCTGCTTATGGAAGCCCCTGAAGCTGAAACTGTGCTCATAGCAGTTGTAAATGAAGCTACCCCCGTGCTTACTGTTGTCATTGAAGCTGCAACTGTGCTCATTTGACTCATCATTGAAGTTGCGTCTATGCTTGGTGTCACTGAAGTTGCATCTGTGCTTACTGGAGATGCTGAAGCTGTATTTATTGGAGATGCTGAAGTTGTAACGGTCTTTATTGGTGTCTGTGAAGCTACATCTGTTCTCATGGGTGCCAATGAAATTGAAGTTGCCACTGAAGCTGTGTCTGTGCTTATTGGGGTCATTGAAGCTGCTGCTTTGCTCATATGAATTGTCACTGAAGTTACATCCCTGCTTTTGAGAGTCTGTACTGTAGTTGAATCTGTGTCTGTCACTGAAACTGCAGCTGTTACTGGAGTTGCTGCACCTGGCAGTGTACTTGTATGAGTCATTGAATCAGATTTTGTGCTTGTGGGAGTCACTGAAGCTGCATTTGCATTTACTGGAGTCGATGAAGTTGCATTTGAATTTACTAGAGTCACTGAAGCTGAATCTGTGCTTACAGGAGCCATAGCTGAAGCTGCAGCCCTGTTTACAGGAGCCACTGAAGCTGCATTTGTGCTTACAGGAGCCACTGAAGCTGCATTTGTGCTTACAGGAGCCACTGAAGCTGCAGCTCTGCTTATGGAAGCCCCTGAAGCTGAAACTGTGCTCATAGCAGTTGTAAATGAAGCTACCCCCGTGCTTACTGTTGTCATTGAAGCTGCAACTGTACTCATTTGACTCATCATTGAAGTTGCGTCTATGCTTGGTGTCACTGAAGTTGCATCTGTGCTTACTGGAGATGCTGAAGCTGTATTTATTGGAGATGCTGAAGTAACGGTCTTTATTGGTGTCTGTGAAGCTACATCTGTTCTCATGGGTGCCAATGAAATTGAAGTTGCCACTGAAGCTGTGTCTGTGCTTATTGGGGTCATTGAAGCTGCTGCTTTGCTCATATGAATTGTCACTGAAGTTACATCCCTGCTTTTGAGACTCTGTACTGTAGCTGAATCTGTGTCTGTCACTGAAACTGCAGCTGTTACTGGAGTTGCTGCACCTGACAATGTACTTTTATGAGTCATTGAATCAGAGTTTGTGCTTGTGGGAGTCACTGAAGCTGCATTTGCATTTACTGGAGTCAATGAAACTGCATTTGAATTTACTAGAGCCTCTGAAGCTGAATCTGTGCTTACAGGAGCCACTGAAGCTGCATGTGTGCTTACAGGAGCCGCTGAAGCTGCATTTGTGCTTACAAGAGCCACTGAAGCTGCATTTGTGCTTACAGTAGCCACTGAAGCTGCAGCCCTTCTTACAGGAGCCACTGAAGCTGCATTTGTGCTTACAGGAGCCACTGAACCTGCATCTGTGCTTACAGGAGCCACTGAAGCTGCATTTGTGCTTACAGGAGCCACTGAAGCTGCAGCTCTGCTTATGGAAGCCCCTGAAGCTGAAACTGTGCTCATGGCAGTTGTAAATGAAGCTACCCCCGTGCTTACTGTTGTCATTGAAGCTGCAACTGTGCTCATTTGACTCCTCATTGAAGTTGCGTCTATGCTTGGTGTCACTGAAGTTGCATCTGTGCTTACTGTTGTCACTGAAGCTGTGATTACTGGTGTCACTGAAGCAGCCTCCATTGCTGCTGCTTTGCTCACAGGAGTCATCACTGAAGTTACAGCTTTGCTTTTTGGAGTCCGCTCCGTAGCTGATTCTGTGCTTGTCACTGAACCTGTTTTTTTGCTTGTGAGATTCACTGAAGCTGCACCTGTGCTAATGGAAGTCATCACTGAAACTGCTTCTGTTCTTATTGGTATCTCTTCATATGCATCTGTACTTGCTGGTGCCATTGTAGCTGTAACTGTGCTGGTTTGTGTCACTAAAGCTGCGTTTATGCCCGTATGGCTCTTCACTGGAGCTGGATCCGTACTTGTTGGAGTCATTACTGAAGCTGCGTCTGTGTTCACGGGCGTAATCGCTGAAGTTGTTTCTGTACTGATGAGAATCATTGTTGAAGCTGTAGTTTCTCTAATGGGAGTCTTCAGCAATGTAGAAAATGCACTTTTTTTAGTTGCCAATGATGCTGAATCTGAAGTGAGACTTATCTCTGATGCTGTGACTGCAGCTATGGGTGACTTCTGGGTTGCTTTTATAGGGTGGCGAGTGATGAGATGATGCATAGTCATGTTTCTGCTACTCCCAGGTGGTAAGATCCACAGAAAAAAGACAAATTGATAGAGAAGCTTTTCCATCATGTCAGAGGCTCTTCCAACTTTACACCAGGACTCTTGGAGAGAAGAAGAAAGTATATCTGTTGAATTGAACTTTCATCTGACTTCAAATTATTTGATATGTCTTTCTCTTGGCACTTGTAAACTTAAGTCAAGTATGGATTTATATACTTCTCCAATTTTACCAAACATGCTTTATGAATTCCGTGTTGGGTAGTGGCTTACTGCCTGGTCTGCAGGCTCAAAACATGATTATTTAACATGGTTCCCTTGAATTGTTTCACTGAAAGATCCAGCTATATACATTGAACTCCATAAGTCTTGGGAAAGGTATTTGTCGGAACATGTAGGAATTACAGCACTTTTTACACTTTGTCCCAAATCCTATTGCGCCCTGAAATGTGAGGACTAATGGCTTCACAGGTGTTTCTCGGTAGTAACTAGCCTTTTTCATAATTGCTTCCTTGACTTTCATTGGCAGAACTCTGGTCCTCTCATTTAATTGGACGTTAAATAAAGACTTGATACTGAAAGCTCCCTTAAACCTGCATTAAGGAAGCTATTGAACATACCTGACTGAACAGAAACACCTCTGATGTAATTTGTTCCAAATATTATGATTATGGATACAGTAAAAAGTGCTTTAATTTCTACACAGTGAAACCAAAATGAATAAAAATACTCTTCCATAATGGTTGAATTTGCTCTTTAACCATATATGAATTGCTTGATTACAAATCAAAAATTGTGGAGTGCAGAGCCAAATCAAGAAACATTTTTTTGTCCCTGGACTTGTGGTGCGGACTATAAATGCTGAATTTGTAAATCTATGCAAGTTCCCCCAGATCTCCATCTGCATAGCTACTGCGTGCGTGCGTGCGTGCGTGCGTGCGTGCGTGCGTGCGTGCGTGCGTGCGTGCGTGCGTGCGTGCGTGCGTGCGTGCGTGCGTGCGTGCGTGCGTGTGTGGAAGTTAGAGCCATGTAAGCTTAATCTAACTTTTATGACTAATGCCACCTTAGTGTGTTCTCTGAAAATCTGTCAGCTGACTACCAGTTCTCATTTAAAATGTACATTAATCCTTCTCTTATTTAATTCTGTTCAGGAATAAAGATAGGGTGGCGAAGGAAAATGTCAGATATTGGAAAGCAACTGAAATAAGGACCAGTAGGGTCCTTGAATGTGATCCAAGACTTTTAAAATGTGCACAGCACAATGTATTTTCTGTACACACCATTGTTAATAAGACACCTTTGAAATACTCTATGGCTTTATAGTTTATGCTCTAGCAATGTTAAAGTTTATCAACATAATTAAACGACTGAATGAATGCCATAGCTTCCTCATACATAATGGCACAGAATCTGGATTAATGTGGTCCCATGTTCAGGCAAACAAGTGAACACAACTTTTCAGCATGACATGCTTTGTAACCCTTTGTTGAAAGGGCTTTGTTGATGCCAGCAGTTGAAGTATTGGTTATGCTTTTTCTTTAAGCCTGACACTGGATTAAGGAGTTAAGGAGTAAATTATTCTCTTGTTTTAGTTACCGAATACATTAAATGCTCCATTTACCATTGATGTTTCTAGACAAAGAGCTTCATATAGCAGGCCCATAAAAAATACAGTTTGGTTATACACTTGGGAATAGTCAAATGGGGACTTGGAATTTCTGCTGGACTCTTTCTCCTCTGCTAACCTTGTTGTGAGAATCTGAACTACAGCTTGCAGGATTAAGAAAGTTGAAACGGTTGGTTATAATCACAAAGCCCAGTGTTGGAAATACTGTTAACCGTGACATTGCATGTAACTCACCAGTTTCCAAGGCCTGCTCACTCACCAGGGTCCTGTCTTCTCTGCCCTAAAGGATCTGTGGATGCTGTAGGAACCTATGGTATCAAGGGCAGTGTCCGTGCACCCATAATTAAGCACCCAGAACCCCCTCCCAATGCTGTAGACACGGCTGCTGCTGATTGGATGCTTCAGGCTTGCCATTAACATTTTCTCAGATACACAGTGACAGCTCTGAAAGTGTGCCATATATAGCCGGCGTGCCAGCTAACACCCGTAGCTGTTTAAAAAAAGAGAAACTTTTCGAGAGGGGGCATAATAGTAAAGGAACACAATCTTACTCCACTATTGTATGTGCCTCTCATCCTTTGGGCCCCGCAGTGTTGTCTAATCGCACCTGCGTCTGCCTTTGAGCAGACAACGCAAGGTGTAACCAATATTGATCACTTGGTAGTGCTGTATAGCAGATGGGAGTAATTCTGATTGTTATATTGGCTTTGTGATTTTAGTTATGCGTTTTTTCTATTTATGCTGAATGCTGTGCCCATGCAGTAGTCAGAAGGGGTCAATTTCTGTTTATAAAATTAATTGAAAAAATGCCGGTAATGTTCTATGGTTTTTCAGTTCATGAATTGCATTTCAATTCCTTGACTAAACTAAAATGGAAGTGACTAATGGAACTGCTACTCACTTGTAGACTCTTCTCCCATTCGCCTGTTGGCTCTACTTGGTGACTGGAGTATTTTAAATAGGCCTTATTTGTGTCTTGTACTCAGCCTTTTGCTCCCTGTGCATTTACACAAAATGGACATTAAACACTCAACTTGGCTGTATGCAAGTCCAGATGAAAAATTCACATAATAAATAAGTAGAGGGCACGATATGTTCTATCCAGTTTTATTCATTACTGTAATTGGTCTGCCACTTCAGAACTGTAGTAGTGTTACATGATCACTAGGTGGCACTAAATGATTAAAGAACGAGACCTGGCTTATAATATTTATATTCTGTGACAGAGCTATTGTAGTGCTGATTTATACGAGCCCGGTTAATGTTGAATGCATAATTTATTGCACGGTCATTTCTGGTATGTCCATGATTTATTTATTTGCTTGGAAAGTGTTTGCGCTTAGTTCATATAGTTCAGTCTCAGTGTCCTATTCATTTAACAAAACATCAAAGCAAAAGAGCCTCATGAAGCCACCCAGTTAAGTTGGATCACACAAGCGCACACCCAACCAGGCCTGGGTCAAATATGTAATTGTTTTGCTTTAAAATACTTTTCTGAACTTGTGTGGTGTATTTGGACCTATGAAATATAGTCAAAAGACCCCACCTTCTGGTCCTCTTGGTTGGCTCATTTGCACCAGGCAAAATCAGTCAAGCACGGAAAAGTATTTGAATGGAGGGTTTTGTCCAGATGAGACCACTGCAGGAGTGGAGAGTGTGCACATGAGTAAATGGTCTGCATTACTATAGCCCCTTTATCCAAAACGCTGTACAATTGATGCTTCTCATTCTCCCATTCACATCAATGGTGATTGGCTGCTGTGCAAGCTCCAAGGTGCAATTGTGCAATTGGGTTAAGTGTCTTGCTCACTCGGTAACACTTCAACACACCCAGGGCGGGATCGAACCGTCGACCCTCCGACTGCCAGACAACTGCTCTTACCTCCTGAGCCAATGTCGCCCCAAATGGTGAAACAGAACCAGAACGATGTACTTTCAGTTCAAGAGGGAAAGAGGAAGTCTTTGCTCTTTGACATGGCATTGAAGTCTTGCTGCACTGAGGCCATTTATCAGTCTGTTTCTGTCTTTCTTTATCTTGCAGTCTGTGGGTGTTCATGCTGAGGCCCTAAAGTATTACGCAGCAGATTGTAGTTTGTGGGCGTTAGTGTTCATGTGTGTGCATGTGCAAGTTTGAAAGGCCACTACATTAATCCACAGAAATATTATTCACGCTCTCCACTAGAGGGCACTTTTCTGAAAGCCCACATTCATTTGGGATTCAACTCTGTCATTGGAAGTAGCTGAACTCGAGTTTTAAAAATGGAAGAGTTTATTCACATATAAAATAAGTTGAACACATTGTGGAAAAAAGACAAGCAGACTTGTAATAGATCTCAAGGTAATGTTTTTGCAATTACATTATGATTAAGTATACCTACACAATAACAATGAGTCATTTTCCTTGGCAAACGCACATGTGTTACATTATTTAGTCACAAGCTTTTGCCCTGTTTCACTTTGAATCCACAGCAAACTAAGCTTTTTATTGGATAGAATGCAAACAATTTTTTAAGTAATGAATATGCTGTTCTTTAACTGTACACTGAGTGAAGTTTTCTCTGGTGGAAAAACAGCTTCGTCCTTTGCTAACGCTACAGCATTCACCTCAGGACACACAACACCTCAAACCTTGAGTGGATGGGCTACAGCAGCAGAAGACCCTAATAAAGTGGTCACCTCTGTCAAGTATGGTGGTACTGGGGTCCATTATGTTGTTCAAAAGGGCTAGGAGCACTAAACACAAGGACGTCCCATAAACAACTCTATTTAAGATGCTGTATTGATTTGTACCATAACAGTGCAGAGCTTATTACTCATGTCATGTTGGTGCTGTAAGAAAAATAGTTTAAAAACAAATGACAAAGAATTCAAGCACCCATGGGTGATGCAGGCTTCTTCATGGGGAAAAGTTTTAACATTCATGCATGCGGTTGCTGGCTAAAGGCCAGAGGTGGAAAGTCCTGGGGTCAGAAAGTAAAAGTCCTGCCGTGTGTTTCTTCCACCCATGAGCTCAGTCAGCTGATTCCACGAATTAGTTCTACCTCCTGGCTGAAGAATTGTGCTAATAAGCAAATCCAGGCGATTAGAGCAAAATACTTGGGAGGACTTTTACTTCCTGAACTTGGCTTCTCCACCTCTGCTAAAGACGAGGCCTGGCTACGACAGTCACCCTTTCGTGGAGGACCATCGTCCCTGAGCGACCTAGGCATTGTCCATAGCGGGCTCTGAAGCTGTCGGACGGCTGGTTTGCGGAGACGGGCTCTCCTCGGGTTCCGGTTCGGTGGCAGGGGCCGGTTCTGATGCTGGAGCTGCGGCGGTCGATCCGCCGTTGGGCTCCTTGGCGGAGCCGGCGTCTCCTTCCCCGGAATTCCCCGCCTTGTCGGCCGCCCCCTGGACTCCGGGCTGGGCCGCCTCCTCATCTTTGACCAGCTTCACCTCCTCCAGCATCACACTGGTCTCCTCCCCACCCGTTCCCGCAACCTCTTTGTCCCCCTGGCTGGCGTCCCAGTTTCCCGCGCCGTTGGAGCGGGTGGGATAGCTCCCCCGCACCTGGCCCCGGAGGTAGCACAACTTGCAGGCCAGGACTGCCGCAACGACCAGCAGAAGAATGCAGACGATCCCCAGCAGGCCGACTAGTATCAGTAACTGACCCGTCTGATCCTTCCCAATCTCAAACCAAGCAATGCAGATCTTTACTTTGGGCGTTACTGTGCTATGGACGATGGTGGTTCTCTTTGGGGCCGTTGTGGAAGGTTCTGGGCCAGACGTTTTTTTCATTTCTGTCGGGGCAGTATCATTGACCTTGCTCGTAGCCTCCGGCGCATATGTGGCATGAGTTGTATCTTCAAGCACAGGTAGAAATAGCTGACCTCTGGAACGTGTTACCAATCCCATAGCAACAACAAAGTATATAAAGCAGTAGAGTTTGCAGCCGTCCATGTTTGTCTGTAAGGAGAGGGACAGAGAGAGCGCTGTCATTGCCGTTCTGGTGAAGGGCGCGCGGCTGCATGCGCTTATTGCATCACGTCTTTACGGTTACGCTGCATTAGTGTTTAATATGTACTGTACCTGCTATCTACACTCACCCAACACTTTATTAGGAACATTTTTACTTTATTACACCTACCTATTCATGTGATTATCTAATCAGCCAGTTTTTTGGCAGCAGTGCAATGCATACAATTATGTAGATACAGGTCAGGAGCTTCAGTTAATGTTCCCCATCAGAATGGGGGAAAAAATGTGATTTAAGTGACTTTGACCGGTTGTTGGTGGCAGAGAGAGTGTTTGAGTATCTCAGAAATTGCTGATCTCCTGGAATTTTCACACACACTAGTATTTAGAGTTTGCAAAGAATGGTGCAAAAACTAAGAAAATCCAGTGAGCAGCAGACAGAAACGCCTTGTTAATGAGAGACTTCAGAGGAGAAGGGCCAGACTGATCGAAGCTGACAGGAAGGTGACACTAATACAAATAACCACACATTACCACAGTGGTATGCAGAAGAGCATCTCTGAGCACACAACACATCATAACTGACTGTGGCAGTAGAAGTCTAATAAATATCAAATTAAGTGCTCGGTGAGTGTACGTGCGGTCATATCGAAGTGCTATTTCGTGCTTTTCCCCTCTATACTGCAAATATAGATCCCTTGTCTTTGTGGTTTCCAAGCAAAGGATGTGATGTCATTGTGCATCTGCTGATGTGGCTAATTATAGTGCCGCAGTCACTGAGTCACGCTATACCGCACACGCTCACAGTGCAAAACAGGTGCACGCCAGCCCCCAGCTCTGCCACCATGGTCTGCCGCGGATCACGTTCGCTTTCATCGCCGTGTCTCGGGGTCTCTGTCCTGCTGGACGGCGGAGACCTCTTTATGACCCAACACCCACCACCGGTCACTGGCAGAACTCACCCTCACCCTGACTAAAAACGGGAAGGAACACTGGAGACATTCAACTTCAGGAGTTTGTTTGGAGCAAAACGGGTAAGGAGCCCACAGAAGTGGCTCTGTATCAAACGGTGATGAAGGGGTTTGTTTCTACTAAACAAGAGAAACCCCCCCCCGCCCCCAAATTGTTAATTTACAGTAATGTTAAGCTTTCATTTTACTTCAGCTTTCTCAACAAAACCTCAGTGGCAGAAAAATCTACCTCCCGTTGTGTTCAGCTTATGACAGGACACATCCTAAATCAGGGTTCTGCCCATAATTATTCTTTCACAAAATGTTGAAAAAAATAAATAAATAAAAAACTTTTTCTTGGAAGGTTGTCATAATCATGGAAAGTAGGGATGCTCCGATCTGGATTTTTGGGGCCAATACCGATAAAAATAAATAAATAAATAAATTTAAAAAAAACGATCGGTGCCTCACAAAGATACATATTTGTCTGCAATGTCGCAGCTTTTCAATGAAAAAATAAAACAATAGCCTGGCATTTATATTGTGGATAAGATAACTTTATAGGCATAATAATGGTGTTTTGTCTTTAGGTTGTGTTTATTTCAATGAAGCAAATTATATTTCCTTTTTTCCTTGAAATGATTGATGCGCACAACAAATGGATGCACGTTAAAACTTGTGGCTACGCATTAATTTAATTAACGGGATGTCAGTAGAGGAATAGACTGTAGACCATTACTTAGCCTATTAATAATACTAATAATAATAATAATCTTCCCAGAGTGATTCTTTACTAATGTCCAGATTTGTTAATTTGTACATTAATAATTATTATTTGTTATAATGCGTGCTGTTGTCAGTACTAGAAGTATATTCTGAGGTAAATAGGCATTTTGTGCAAGTCGATAATGGTCATTGTGACCATGTCTTACCTGAGATAGGCCCCTTGGGTGTGGTTGGTCAGTCTCTGGGGATCGGCAGGAGTTGGGGTGTATAGATCACTGTAGGGTCGGTAAACAGTGGCGACGCCTGTGGCAGACTGAGGGCGAAAGCATTGGCAGACTTGTTAAGTGGACCTGTGCATGACACAAGTAACTGCTGCTGGAACCACAAGGCCCGAGTATGACGCATTTCCTGCCCCCGCCCCCCCATGTTTGCTGCTGTATTTGAGGATATGTGAACACCAGCTCTGCATGAATGGTCGACTTGGGCAGGTGGTGGAAGGATGGGGTTTTTTTCGGCAACAGTTGGCTGATTTAAACACTTAATGCTGTTTGCAAAAAGTATGTTCCTCTTGTTTCAGGGATGTGTTCACACAGAAAATGTGTTTATTTGCAGCAAAACAGATTTACTGTCACTTCCTATCCTGTCAGCAAATGCACATGGTTCTGTTAATGTGATAATGCCCTTAACCAACGTCTTTGGCCCCACCGGATTACTACACTTCCTCTGGGCTACGTCTGTCTGTCTGACTATCTGTCTGTCTGCTTGCCTGTCGCACTTCTCTGTGGCATTTGTGACCGAGGCAGTGGCCAGCGTTGTAATACTTGGGCGTAAACCTGTCTCCCTCCCTGTGCCCTCACAGGTTTAAGACGGGTCAGATCAATGGTGACCTGCTCATCTACCATGTGCTGCTCACCCTCAAGCCCTACTATGCCAAGCCCTACGAGATCGTGGTGGACCTGACCCATGCCGGGCCCAGCAACCGCTTCAAGACGGACTTCCTGTCCAAGTGGTTTGTGGTGTTTCCGGGCTTCGCCTACGAGAACGTGGCAGCCATCTACATCTACAACTGCAACTCGTGGGTGAGGGAGTACACCAAGTACCACGAGCGGCTGCTCACGGGCCTGAAGGGCAGCAAGAAGCTGCTGTTCATCGACTCGCCGGGCCGCCTGGCCGAGCACGTGGAGCCCGACCAGCAGAAGCTGCCTGCGGCCACGCTGGCCCTGGAGGAGGACCTCAAGGTCTTCCACAACGCCCTCAAACTGGCCCACAAGGACACCAAGGTCTCCATTAAGGTGAGTCGAGAAGAGTGCGGGGACCGGTCCCATTCTCCCACTCGTGTTTCTTCTCTGTCGATGAATGTTGTGATGTGAGAGCGTGACAGAAATTTGAGCAGATATGATCTCCTCCTCCCCCCGCAGGTGGGCTCCACAGCCGTGCAGGTGACGTCGGCGGAGCGCACGCGCGTCCTGGGCCAGTCCGTCTTCCTCAACGACATCTACTACGCCTCGGAGATCGAAGAGATCTGCTTGGTGGACGAGAACCAGTTCACCCTGACCATCGCCAACCAGGGCACGCCGCTCACGTTCATGCACCAGGAGTGTGAGGCCATCGTCCACTCCATCATCCACATCCGCACGCGCTGGGAACTGTCCCAGCCTGACTCCATCCCTCAGCACACCAAAATCCGCCCCAAAGACGTCCCCGGCACCCTTCTCAACATCGCCCTGCTCAACCTGGGCAGCTCCGACCCCAGCCTGAGGTGAGCATCCCCAGGAGGGCTCTGCTGTGGGCGCACTTCCTGCCTACCACGGTGGCGCTTCCTGATTTGAGTCAAAAGAGCACGTACCATATTGTAGATTGTCTATGTTTGGCCACTTTTACTGTAATGTCAGCGTGTCCAAGCCCACGTCTTTGAGAAAAGGGGAAAAACGTGTTGAGTCACCCGCTCTTGGGCATCTTTGAGTTTGAGATTTGTGTAAAAAGTGAAGGGGAAGTGTAGTGTTGCATGAGATCCAGCCCCCGCAGGCAGCTGCCAGACAGACCATCTCACTCAGACGTATCCGTTTCTTGCACCCTGATTTCCCTTATTACTGCTACTTCCTGGCTGAAGAATTGTGCTAATAAGCAATTCCAGGTGATTGAAACAATCACCTGAACCTGGGTACTTTCTGAACCTGGGTTTTCCACCTCTGGTCTCACTGCCTCCCTGTGTGACCCTGGCAGGTCAGCGGCCTACAACCTGCTCTGCGCTCTCACCTGCACCTTCAACCTCAAGATCGAGGGCCAGCTACTGGAGACGTCCGGCCTCTGCATCCCAGCCAACAACACACTCTTCATCGTCTCCATCAGCAAGACGCTGGCGGCCAACGAGCCCCATCTCACGCTCGAGTTCCTGGAGGAGTGCATCTCCGGCTTCAGCAAGTCCAGTCAGTACACCCCTCCCCGAACACCAGCTGCTTCTGTTACCAAAACACACTCACATTTAACATTAAATTATTAATTATGCAGCTGCTCTTTCTTTGCTTAGCTGAGGCTTTTTTATAGAATATGAATGTCACATGAAATCATAATAATTTAACTTCTTTTTGAATATTTTTTATTCAAGTGTTACTAACTTAAAAAGTTTAACTTTCAATCTATTTTCAAGGGTTCCAATGCTGTGACTTATATTATACTGTGCTCAGTATACACCGATGAGCCAAAACATTATGACTACCTGCCTAATATGCTGTTGGTCCTCCACGTGCCGCCAAAACAGCTCTGACCCTACTCTGCAAGACCTCTGAAGGTGTGCCTTGTGATATATGGCAACAAGCATTAGCAGCAGATTCTTTAAGTCCTGTAAGTTGCGAGGTGGAGCCATCGTGGATTGGACTTGTTATTCCAGCACTTCCCACCAATGCTCAATCGGATTGAGATCTGGGGAATTTTGGAGGCCAGAGCAACACCGTGAACTCTTCATCATGTTCCTGAAACCATTCTCAAATTGTGCAGTGTGGCAGGGCACATTATCCTGCTGAAAGAGGCCACTGCCATCAGGGGATACCCTTCCCATGAAGAGGTGTACCTGGTCTGCAACAGTGTTTCGATAGGTGGGACATGTCAAACTGACGTTCACATGAATGCCCTGACCCAGGGTTTCCAAACTGAACATTGTCCAGAGCATCACACTCCCTACACTGGATTGTCTTCTCCCTGTGCATCCTGGTGCCATCTCTTCCCCTGGTAAACGGTGAACACGTACCTGGCTGTCCACATGAGAAGAAAAAGAATATGGGCTTCATCGGAACAGGCAACCTTCTTCCATTGCTCTGAGGTCCAGTTCCTAGGCTTGTGTGCCCATTGGAGGGACTTTCAATGGTGGGGGGTTAGCATGGGCACTCTGACTGTTCTGCAGCTACGTGGCACCATACACAGCAGGGTGCAATGCACTGTGTTTTGTGACACATTCCTCCTGTAACCATCATTCAAATGTTCTGCGACTTGTGCCACAGTAGCCTTTTTGTCGGTTTGGACCAGACGGGATAACCTTCGTTGCCCTCACGCATCAATGAGCCTTGGGCTCCCAACACCTTGCCGCCGGTTCATGTTTGTGCCTCCTCGGACCACTGTCATAGGTAGTCACCACTGCTGGCTAGGAGCACCCTACAAGCCTTGCCGTTTTGGAGATCCAACCCAGTCGTCTGGCCATAACAATTTAGCCCTTGTCAAAATTGCTCAGATGTATGCCTGCCCTTTTCCCCCCACATGCAACACATTGACTATGAGAGCCAACTGTTCGCTTACCATTCAAGATATCCCAGACCTTGACTTGTGCTGTTTTCATGGGATAATCAACATTATTTGCGTCATCTATGGGTGGTCATAATGCTTTGGCTGATCGGTCGGTGTATGTTTGTGTTGGTCAGCTCTCCCATGTAAAAATTTGAACTTCAATATCTCACCCTTTTGAAAACCAATCTGATAATTTATCACCCTTAGATACTATTGACTGTGGGAGTAATGAGAGTCTTTGGCATGCAGGCAGACAGCCATCACTATCGAGCCAACCTACTGTTTTCAGTGTTATTTATGTGAGCAAGTTAACTTGTAACATTAGACCAAATTCAAAATGTTGATTCATTGTTCACCACTTCTTCCCTGTGTTCCCGCCCTGAGGCCTGACGGGAGAGGCTTTCACGCGGCCCTGACTCTCCCACACTCTGCTCTGCAGGTATCGAGCTCAAGCACCTGTGCCTGGAGTACATGACGCCCTGGCTGCTCAACCTGGTGCGCTTCTGCAAGCACAACGACGACGCCAAGCGCCAGCGCGTCACCGCCATCCTGGACAAGCTCATCACCATGACCATCAATGAGAAGCAGATGTACCCCTCCATCCAGGCTAAGATCTGGGGCAGCCTGGGACAGGTCAGTGGGTGAGGGCCCACATGCCCTCCAGATGTGGGCACAGGAACCCATCTCACCTTGTGCTACAGTTCTTCCACGATATATGGGGCAGCCTGTAGTGTAGTTGCTAAGGTACATGACTGTGGCCCAGAAGTAGCCACAATAAGATCTGTCCTTGACTCACATTGCTCCCCAGGCACCGCATGGTGGCTGCCCACTGCTCCTAAGTAACTAGGATGGGTCAAATGCAGAGGACAAATTACCCCACTGAGCTCAATAAATATCTTCATCTTCTAATACTCAGGATCAGGATTTTTATCAATAAGCTTGTTGGGTTTGATTAAGTGTTTGGCTGCAGGCGTTCTTGTTGAAAATAAGTGTTTTCTGTTCCCGTGATGATGGCTGATGCTGTAAATGAATCGCCAGAATGTTCTATTTGCTGACGGTCGTTCTGTCATTTTTAATAACGGTCAAGTGCCATTAATTTTTACTGCTGCAGTTACAGGAATCAGGAGATATTTAGTTGAAGAGTAATTATGAGGCTTGGTGTAAGGACAAGGGCATTCTGCCATCTACCCCTGGAAACCGCCCTCCCCCCCTCCCATGCCATAGATGCTAGCGTCTTGTTGGATGGGGTTGTTCAAAAATCCTTACATGTTATTTTTCTTCTTTTTTTTTTCCATCAGCATCATGCAAACTATTTTTGAGAGATTAATGTCTTTTTTCCTCACCCTTCCCTTTAGATAACGGACCTCCTGGACGTGGTGCTGGACAGCTTCATCAAGACCAGCGCCACAGGCGGCCTGGGCTCCATCAAGGCCGAGGTGATGGCCGACACCGCCGTGGCACTGGCCTCGGGGAACGTCAAACTGGTGTCCAGTAAGGTGAGCGCCGCTCCCAGCATCTCCTCTATCCTCCCGCTTACCCAGCCTGTTCTCAGACAGTGATAGCCAAGGCTAATGGCTCGCTAATGGACAAGCAGCTCCTCTATCTTTTCCCCAACCCAACCTGGCCTCAGACAGCTATGATATTACATTATATTTTTCCAAAACGGTGCATATCAAGGTCATTCAACAAACAACCAAACACGTCTGATAAGGTACTTTTCATATAGGATTGGTTGTAAGGTCATGAACATGTTCTGTAGACAAGGTAGATGGGCCAAGTCTGTAACTACCATACCAAGACAACTTGATGAACTACAGTACTGGGACAAATATATTTGCAAAACTTCTAGATTAAGGTATAAAATAGAGGGGGGTGAAAATAGACAGGCGAAAAAGAAGTGATAATTGGTGAGGGGACTCCTGCAAAGGAGTCAAGGTACAGTGTGGAGAGATGAGTCTGCAAACTAAGATCGAAAATTGGCAACGATCAGTTCTTAGGGGATGGGGAGGTCATTCCACCACTATGGAGCTAGGGTGGAGAAGCTCCGCAGTCAGGACAAGCGAGAGCCGTTCACGCGGCTGGCAGGATGAGCAAGTCAGCCTGTGGCAGCAGAGCAGAGTGGTCGAGCCGGTGTATAGGGTTGAATTATGTCCTGTAGGTAGGGAGAGGCTGTCTTGTTGGCTGCAGCATAGGCCAGAGTCAGAACTTTGAATCTGATCTCTGCAGCTATTGGTAGTCAGTGGAGTGACTGTAGCAGGGGCGTGATGTGAAAATTTTGGAATGTTCAAGATGAGTCAGGCCAAGATATCCAAGGCTAAGGGCTCGCTAACGAGTTAGCATCTCCTCGATCCTCTCCCTAACCCAGCCTAGCTTCACACGGCTATGTCAAATATGCAAAATCTGCTCAGTGGTTAGCGAATCAAACGTTTGACGAGGACTGCTTCTACCCCGGTCGCATTCCTCCAGGTGATCATTAGGATGTGCAAGATCATCGACAAGACGTGCCTCTCACCCACGCCCACTCTGGAGCAGCACCTGATGTGGGACGACATCGCCATCCTGGCGCGCTACATGCTGATGCTCTCTTTCAACAACTCGCTGGACGTGGCCACCCACCTGCCCTACCTCTTCCACGTGGTGACCCTCCTGGTGGCCACGGGGCCCCTGTCACTCCGCGCCTCCACTCACGGCCTGGTCATCAACATCATCCACTCCCTCTGCACCTGCTCCCAGCTCAACTTCAGTGGTGAGAGACCCCTCTCCCACCCGCAATGGAACACGTATACTTTCTTTCCAGCACTTTTTAGCACTTTTCAAGCAAGTGCTTCACAAAACGATAAAAGGGTTCGCGAAAAAGTAAAAATTGCAATAAAAGCAGTTACAAAAAGTTAAAATATGTATGAAAAAATAATAAAGGCAGCAATAAGATGATCAGTAATAAGAAGAATGGTAAGAACAAGGTGTCAGTCAAAAAGAGAGTACCACTTCATGAATTAAATATTAGCCGAAAAAAGAAAGAAAAAAAAGGGTCTTTAGGCGAGATTTAAAGCAAGCCACTTAATAGGCAGTTATAGTAGTCAAGGGTAGGCTATTCCAGAGTCTGGGAGCCTTAAGTGAAAAGATCTTCCTTGGATTTCATCTGAGACTTTGGAACAAGACAGAATACTTTTATTCCGTAGCAGTGTTTTCAAATGTCGAACACTGCAATGGTGTGACCTGTGTGCTGAGTGTGCTGATAATGGATAATGGGTCATTTGCATGTTAGACTAATGTCCTGACACGTTATTAACATTAAAGGTCACTATAGATGCAGTGATGCTTTTGAACAGAATAGGGGTGTTAACCCTGGGTTGTAGGTCCAGTTCCCACCAAACTGGCTCTCTAAAATCCGGCTACCTTATCATTCTTATTACTGATTGGCTACAAAATGACCTTGCATTCCCATTGTACATTAATTCCCCATTTCATCACCGAAAATGAGAATTTAATTCTCAGTGCACATACCTGGTTATATAGAGGTGCAGTAATTTGTTTCCTTCATGCTGAAGGCATTTTGCGGGATGAATCGGTTGTTGAAAAGGTCGTTATCTGCATTTCTGTCCACCAAAAAAAGAAAAACAATCATCCTTTTTTTCCTCCGCTGGAAGCATCAGTGTTTTGGTGCCAGCAAATGGGGGAAAAAACTGTTCTCTTTGGGGTGAAATGCAAGATAGTGGATTAAAATGAGAAAATGGCTGCCTGCATGTTTTGTACAGTAGTGGCCGATGGACTTGGGTCCCTGACGCATGTTTGTGGATGTTCCCCTGCAGAGGAGACTAAGCAGGTTCTGAGGCTCAGCCTGACCGAGTTCTCCCTGCCCAAATTCTACCTGCTCTTCGGCATCAGCAAGGTCAAGTCTGCCGCGGTCATCGCCTTCCGCTCCAGCTACCGGGACCGCTCCTTCTCCCCGGGGTCTTACGAGAGGGAGACGTTCGCCCTGTCCTCTCTGGAGACCGTCACCGAGGCCCTTCTGGAGATCATGGAGGTGAGTATATAACCGCCATACATACCAGTACATAGTTTACTGTGTCTCTGTGCACCAAAATACACACTGCACTAGGGAACTAATCCATTGTAATTAATGACAGCAGCTCCACTGTAGCTATTGCGTACATTCATTTCCATATAGTAAATTGATTTTAATGAGAAATGTAGCTTTTTTTTATTTATTATTTAACTCCACACAAATTATAAAGTGGGTGGCTATTCTCATCGGCTACATCATCACAGTCTGTAATGTAGCTAGCCCCAGTTTGAATCTTATGAGCAAATATAGTTTAGCTAACTGAACCAGAGCATCATTCAAAAATGAGTGAAAACATCATAGTTGTCGACATCGAATGTGAAGTGAGCTAGCAAAACACAACAGTCTGCTGTCAGATTTATTAATGGCTGACGTTGATGGCTGCAGTGGAGCCGTGCTGTAATACACACTGCAATACAAAATATCCCTTCTGACCCATCAGTGCATCTATGGAAATGCCCCCCCCCCCCCCCCTATCTCAAAGAACTCCTCACCCCAGAACCCTCCACTCGAAACCTTCGCTCTGCCAACACCAACCGCCTCTGTCCCCACAAGACCAAGCTCTGCACCATGGGCGACCGAGCCTTCTGCTCGGCTGCTCCCCGCCTGTGGAATGCCCTCCCTGACTACCTGAGAGCACCACAGACCACTGATGCTTTTAAAAGAGGGCTAAAAACCTACCTGTTTACCAAAGCTTTTTCTTAGTTTTTACATTTTATACATGCCATTGGGTGTTTTATTCCCTGTTTTTACCCTGTAGCACTTTGAGATTTGGTCTCCAAATGTGAAGTGCACTACAAATAAAATGCATTATTATTATTATTATTATTAATTTTCTAGTGTGCTTTGTGATACACATTGCACTGTCTACAGTGAACACACTAATACACACTGCTCTATATCTAGTGTACACACTAATAGACAGTGCACTGTCCCTAGTGTACACACTGCACTATAACTAGTGTACGCACTGATATACACTGCACTATAACTAGTGTACACACTGATACACACTGCACTATATCTAGTGTACACACTAATACAGTGCACTATATCTAGTGTACACACTGATACACACTGCACTATGACTAGTGTACACACTAATACACACTGCACTATAACTAGTGTACACACTAATACACACTGCACTATAACTAGTGTACACACTAATACACACTGCACTATATCTAGTGTACGCACTGATATACACTGCACTATAACTAGTGTACGCACTGATATACACTGCACTATATCTAGTGTACACACTGCACTATATCTAGTGTACACACTAATACACACTGCACTATAACTAGTGTACACACTGATACACACTGCACTATAACTAGTGTACACACTAATACACACTGCACTATATCTAGTGTACACACTAATACACACAGCACTATAACTAGTGGACACACTAATACACACTGCACTATAACTAGTGTACACACTAATACACACTGCACTATATCTAGTGTACACACTAATACACACTGCACTATATCTAGTGTACACACTGATACATACTGCACTATATCTAGTGTACACACTAATACAGTGCACTGTCCCTAGTGTACACACTGATACACACTGCACTATAACTAGTGTACACACTAATACACACTGCACTATATCTAGTGTACACACTAATACACACTGCACTGTCTCGAGTGTATGCATAAATACACTTTGCACTGTTACTATGGTGTACAGGCAGTGCACTCATAACTGTCCCTAATGTGCATAGCTGTGCTACTGCACTTTTCCCAGAGCCCCAGCAGTATGCACAACACTAATCTTACACATCTTACACTGTACATGTAATTATAGCAGGCCTGCTGCCCCCTGTGCAGTTTAGTACAACAGTACACTGTGTATGGCCTTGATAGTAAGCACATTGATATGTGTGATGCTCTCCAGCACACACACCAGTGCTCACATTGGCCTGCCCTGTATTATTGGCCACTATCTTACTGCGCACTGTACTGAACCATGCGGCCATTGCAGGCACATAACACTACTACCCTCCAGAGCTGCTGGGCAGTGAACTCTTAGCATTAGCTTGTTCCACATTTTATTTCCTGTTGCTGCTGTATTGCATGCGTTCATAAATTATTTATGCATCACACATCTGTTTTTTCCAGGAAGTAGCCTGGTGTGCAGCTTGCAGGTGTCATGAAAACTTACAAAAATGTATATGGACAAATTTAATAGGGCAGTCACATTCTTCTGCTGTTTTTTTTTTTCTGTACACTACTTGGAGCCTCTATGAAGTGTTCTGGTTTTATATTCTACATACGTATGTACACAGTTAAAGTATCTCTCTCCTGCTCCAATAGGCCTGCATGAGAGACATCCCATCATGCAAGTGGCTAGACCAGTGGACGGAGCTTGCGCAAAAGTATGTACACACAATTGCTCATCATTAACAAGCTATTTCTTTTGACCCAGTTCTCTGAAAATAGCTGTATGAATTGGAAAAACATTATCACTTTTCAGTTAACCATTTTAAACAGGACTGTAAGCCTCATCCTTTGTGCTTTGTCGAGTTCATGAACAGGCGTGTGGAGGTCAAGTGGTACATTTCTTCAATAAAATGTAGCTGTGAAGACCACTGGCCCACATGCATATTTTTCATGTTTTTAAGCTTTCCATATCATTCTGGAGCTTTTGAAATGTGCTCCACACTGATCCAAGTAGAACAATTCCAATTTTGGTATGCATATTTTATGGTCTAACAGCTATGTTTTTTTTGCTGTTTGTAACATAATTTCCCATGTGACACGACATACGTTTTTGCATAATTATCTGATGACTTTGCTAAATGTTAAAATGGAGAGCTGACCACCAGAGGCGCAGGGAGAGGGTGATGCTTTTGGGCCTTTAAGTAATATTGAGGAGGATTTGCTTCTGAAATTTTTCATTTCAATTTTTAGCATGACCCCTTAATGGCCAATAAGTCAGTTTCACATTAAGCCAGCTGCATAAATACACTTTTATCAAGAGTGAAATTGTATGTAAAACAGAATTAATGTGGTGATGTGTAACTCTTCATCAACCAAGGGTAGCAGTTGGTTTGTAGTTAGAACATTGGTGCACATTAGGGGTATGTCACAGTATGTCATAATTCAGCGATGAAGTCAACACAGTAGGTGTGTCCTGACTGTCGATGGGTCTGGCTTGGTGGATGTTTACTTTCATAGGTGTGTTGCCTTGATTTTGTATGTGTAGAAGGTGTGCTATCTGAAGTGAGTGTGTTTGGAGTACTTGGTGAAGTTTGAGGTGTGGTTTTGCTCCAGCTCCTACCCTGGCACTGAGACCCCTCCCCTTTTCTTTGCGTGCAGGTTTGCGTTCCAGTACAATCCGTCCCTGCAGCCGAGGGCCCTAGTGGTGTTCGGCTGCATCAGCAAGCGCGTCTCACACGGGCAGATCAAACAGATCATCCGCATCCTCAGTAAGGCAAGTCCGCTGCTCAGCATTGACAGGGTGTGTTTCCGCCGTTCCGACACCTCCTCACTCTATCGCTCCCGCCCTGTCCCCTCCTCTCCTCCCCATCCCCCTCTACCGCCACTCCCTCCCAAACTTATCTCCCTCCTCCCAGCCCCATCCCATCTCCTTCCCTGACACTCCCACTCTCTACCTAACCCCTCCCCCTCCTCTACCTAACCACTCCCACAGTGCATGCACAAAAGATACAGCACACATGTAGCACAGTGTAGCGTGGCCTGTTCTCCACAATCATATTTCTAACCAGATGCCAAACCCTGTAATTTTGTCCATTTGTATTTTCGATTGTGAAAGTACTCCTCCAGGGTAATGCAGAACTTGTCTGATGTCATATGTTTCTGCCGTGTTATAGGACAGAGCATGCATATTTCTCACTCGTGTTCTATTATCCAATTGGGTTTCAGAGGTGGTGTCAGTGCTGTGCAGTGTGTTGGTCACATTTTAAAGGAAGAGTTGCTTATAAATGCTTCATGAAGCAAATGTAAAACATTCATAAACCTAGCATAATGGCTTCATTAACCATACATAAGCAAATGTCATACTTCATAAAGGGAGACCTAACACATTCTTATGCAATGCGCTATACCAAATGTGACACAACCAAGAATGTCACCTGACTAAAGCTCAATTGTTACAAAGGGTGAAATAAAACACTTATTTAGGATGCTAGGCTAAATCTGGCATAACGCATGGGGCCGTATTTTCCGGCTGACATCTGCTGTGTTGCTTGCTGGTGTGCTGTTGATTTTGCATTTTCTTGAAGATCCAGATGCCTCTGCCAATTTCGGGGCTCGTCTCACATGGAAGTGGACATCTAGAAAATGTTAATGAACCATAGATATTTCTGAAGGAAAGGATGACACGACTGCTGAGGCCTTTTAATGATACTGGTTACTGACCAATGTGTTTCAACTAAAGATTTGAGTTTATTTGTGAAGGTGAATGAGATATGAAATATAAAGTAAAGGAGAGTAGCAGCAGTTGGATAACACATTGGTCAGTAACCAGTATCATTAAAACACTTTCAAACAAACTTGATTCTGTGGTATCTTTATTTTGAGAGAGACCGGAGGGCGCAAAAACCACTCGCTAGCTAACCTCGCTGTGCATTTTATTCTTTCAGATTAAAAGTCTGCTCCGTTGAAAACAATACTAGGCTACTGTGTCTGACTAGATCATTGAGTGCAGCGAAATGAAAGTATGTGCAGAAGAATACTATATTAAACATCTATGTATAGATTATAAAGCAAGACCATAGCTTCAGGAATGCTGAAAAGGCTTAACTTTAAAGGACATGCAGAAGAATTCTACATTAAGCATCTATAGCTGACTTATAAAGCAATACCTCAGCATTATGACAATGGCATTGAAAAGGATGTCACTGCTGGATGAATGAAGGGAAGTTCAGCATTAATTACAACTTTGGTTTTTGGGTGGAAAGTAAGATTTAGGTGTGTTGTAAGAAGATTCAGTCAGAAACATCACCTCCGCACCCTGACGAGTGGAAGGCTGAGACTGGCTGAAGTCCATGACATCTTGTGAGCCAAGAGTAGGCTATAGTATTTAAAATGCATTTGCATCATTCATTTCTCTTCGACATCATTGGTTATGTCACATTTGGTATAACACATTGCATAAGAAGGTGTTATGTTTCAAGAGTGTTTAACCAGAGTTGAACAAAATGAAGTTGAGGAACTTGCACATTTGTGTGTTGCTTTGGATTGAAGCTGTCTGCTAAATGACTAAAATGTAAAAACTTTTATTTGCTTTTTATTTTAAAGAAGGTGTCATTAGGTTCGGGCACCATTTTTAAATTAGTCTCATAAAAGAGCAGCCATTATGGTAGTCAGCTTCCTAGGATTAGTGACTGTTTTATTTAACCACAAGCTTGTTCCAAAGACTAACAAGTTAGGACACCAACAGTGTTATCTTAAAGTTAGGACACTTGGGATTTTACCAAGTTAGGATGCTTCTATTATACACGTTTCCTTCTTATACACTTATAAGCATAGGAACTTTTGTTCTTAAATGGCAATTTTCTTAAATCAGGTCCGAACTGAAATGACCATGTTAACATTGCAGATAAGATTTCAGAGTTCGGAAGTTTCTAGAATACGCCCCAGCTCCCCTTCTCTGCAGCACTGTGAAACCGTGTGGAGTACTCTTCCCTTTGACCCCCTGCTTACAGCTTCACCCACCTCCACTCCAGTCATTAACCAACTCTTGTGCTCTGCCAACAGGGTCTAGAGAGCTGCTTAAAGGGCCCAGATAATTACAACAGCCAGGTGCTAATAGAGGCCACTGTCATTGCCCTGACTAAACTGCAGCCGCTTCTCAACAAGGTACGAGGACAAGCCCCCACTGTGGGTCACAGCTAGCTCCTGGGAATACTCACCTGGCTGTCGAGTTTCTCTCCTCTAAGTCTCATTGCTGTGTGTGTGTGTGTGTGTGTGTGTGTGTGTCTGTGTA
The DNA here is from genome assembly GCF_963514075.1 of Conger conger. Lineage (NCBI taxonomy): Eukaryota > Metazoa > Chordata > Actinopteri > Anguilliformes > Congridae > Conger > Conger conger. The sequence goes on from NC_083766.1 coordinate 38,364,638, forward strand.
TGTATGCGCGGTGTGTGTGTGTGTGTGTGTGTGTGTGTGTGTGTGTGTGTGCGTGTGTGCGCGTGTGTGCTTGTCTGTCTGTCCGTCTATCTGTCTATATTTTTCTGTGTATGAAATGCATTTTGTTTGAAGGTTTGAAATGAGGATCAGATAGAGGGTAGTCACGTGCAGTATTGTCCAATATGAACTGTACTGAAATCTGAAGAATGAGGAAGTGATGTCAGTGAGCCAGGTGTTGTGGGTGTGTGGGTAAGATGTCAGTAGCCCTCAGGACTGGGTCCTGGGTGAGTGTTATGGAGGGTCAGTCGCCCTCAGGAGTGAGTGTTATAGAGGGTCAGTCGCCCTCAGGAATGAGTGTTATAGAGGGTCAGTCGCCCTCAGGAGTGAGTGTTATGGAGGGTCAGTCGCCCTCAGGAGTGAGTGTTATAGAGGGTCAGTCGCCCTCAGGAATGAGTGTTATAGAGGGTCAGTCGCCCTCAGGAGTGAGTGTTATAGAGGGACAGTCGCCCTCAGGAATGAGTGTTATAGAGGGTCAGTCGCCCTCAGGAGTGAGTGTTATAGAGGGTCAGTCGCCTTCAGGAGTGAGTGTTATAGAGGGACAGTCGCCTCAGGATTGGGCGTTGTAGAGGCTGTGTGTGACGCTCTTGGCCTTGCAGGACTCGCCCATGCACAAGGCCCTGTTCTGGGTGGCGGTGGCGGTGCTGCAGCTGGACGAGGTGAACCTGTACTCAGCCGGGACGGCGCTGCTGGAGCAGAACCTGCACACTCTGGACAGCCTGCGTGCCTTTAACGACAAGGTAATGCACACGCACACACACAAATGTGCACACACACACACACACACGCACACACAAACGTGCACACACACACACACACACAAACACACACACACACACATACACGCACGCACACACAAACGTGCGCACACACACACACACACCCACAAACACACACATACACACACGCACACACAAACGTGCACACACACACACACACACACACATAAACGTGCGCACACACACACACACACACACACATAAACGTGCACACACACACACATATACACTCACACACACATACACACACGCACGCACACACAAACGTGCACACACACACACACACACATGCAAACATGCGCTCACACACATACAACAAATGTAAACATCCACAAAAGCATACATGCACATATGCACGCACTGAAATTCACGCATACAGGCAAACAAACATGCAGAAACACACACTCAGACATCTGCACACACACACACATATAAAATGCACACATACACTCTGTGACCTCTTTATTGGGTATTCATGAGACTTATTGTTGACTTGATGTCGGTGGATAGAGGATGAAAAACGTCAGCAAGACCACGTGATTTATTTATAGGTGCCCAGTTCCAGTACAAGGAATTTACAGTGAACATGGACAGGAGCATATAAAACAATAAATAAACAAATTAAAAACTGATTAAACTTTGTTTCTCCCCACAAATTAACAAGCCATTTCCCTAAAATGTTATGTGGTTTGTTTTTCTTTTGCATTGCCTGTAGTCCTCCCCGGTGTCTCTACACGGACATTTAGTTTGATTCAGTTCGATGCACAAGATGGTATTACAGTTTTTCACGGGACAGCATTTCAGTTCATGACGCAAATTATTTTGGTCTTCAAGGTCTAACCACTTCAAGGTTTAAAATGCTGTGTGTTCAGAAATGCTCTTCTGCATATTACTGTTATAACTTGTGGTTATTTGAGTTACTGTCGCCTTCCTGTCAGCTTGAGCGGATAACAAGGCCTTTACACCCACAGACTGGATGCTTTTTGTTTCTCGCACAATTCTCTGTAAACTGTAGAGACTGTTGCGCTATACCAGGGTTGATCTGGACAACAACTGACCATGTCTGCATGCTTTTATGCATTGAGCTGCTGCCACATTATTGGCTGATTAGATATTTACATTAGCAGGCTGGCTTACGGGTGTACCTAATAAAGTGATCACTGACTGAACATTGAGCACCCTTTATCTTATTGCACTCTCTCGCACGCTGACAATCAGGCTTAACTAAAAGGTTGTGCCCACTGACCACAATGTATTAAGGGTACAGTACTATATATATATACAGAGACAATCTTTTCGCATATGCACAAATATACAAGCAAACCCACTAACACAAGCTTGGATGCATTTACAGCCCCCACCCACTGAACCACAGAAAGTGGCACATTTAACTGCTGCCCTGTCCAAAATGCTTGACTGATGCATTAAATAAGTTCATGAGAATAAGTAATCAAAGATTAATAAACGCTGGCTTTCTGAAGGCAAGCCTTCTTGGTTCTTTGGTTCACTGAACCCACAAAATGGTCACAAGTGATGTAGGTTTTTTGGTAAAGTCCCTAACCCCTCCCCTTCCCCCTCAGCTCTCTGTTAACATGGACAGTGGTCAAAGCGTAGCTTAAATGGAGAGAATAGTGAAGGAAAGGGAGAGGGATTGCGGAGCAAAATAATTAATAAAAAAACTGGCAACTAACTCATTTAGAAGATCAACAGGGTTCTCAAAAGGTGTCAGGGCTTTTGGCTCGGTCTCAAAGAGGCAGATTTGTGGGCTCAGAGGTTGATAACGTCATCCGATAATTATGCAAAAACATGTGTCGTCGCGAGAAATCGTTTTACGAACAGCTTGGGAAAAGAGCTTTTTGACTCTTAAAATATGCACGCTTAGTCCAAAATGTACTTTTTAAAACTTGAATCATTATGGAAGACGAATCTCAAAGCTCAGAAACAGCACCTGGGCCTTTCAGGCTGTTTGCCTATGGAGAAAGACTCGCACATATCCGTGTTAGGCCTATTTGAACAAAGACCTTGACGATTAATGTAATCTCGTACAATGTACGAGGTGAGCTTGTGTTTCTTTCCCGGGAGAGTGCTAATGCTGTATGAATAGTGCTGTGATGTACAGACACAGCCCCTGGCATTTACTCTGTTAGTTTTTTCTCTAACACTTTCCACTAAATGCCTCTTGCATGTTTACTTAACTTGTGCTGTAAGTGTTATTGAGGACTTTAAATATCATTTCCTGGCACAAATAGCTCTCACTATTGCGGAGGAAGTTTGAACAGGAAGGGCAGCCACTGGTTTTACAGTGTTACAACTACCAGTCAATGGCAGAATAAAGTCAAGCGTCTCTATTGAATCTGTATCTGTATCATTGAGGCCGTTGTGCCATTGCCTCTTAAAGCAGTGAAAACGGTCAGAGAGCAATTCTGCCGCTTATCGCCCCGGGTTCCCCTGTCTCAATGGTTACGCATGCCGGTTTGGCGCCGTGCTCACGGGATTCCCACTTTTCCTTCCAGAGCCCAGAGGAAGTGTTCATGGAGATCCGAAAACCGCTGGAGTGGCACTGCAAGCAGATGGATCACTTCGTGGGCCTCAACTTCAACTCCAACTTCAACTTTGCACTAGTGGGCCACCTGCTGAAAGGTACTCGTCGCGGCCGGCCAATCGCTAAGCTGCTTCGATGCTTCTGTCAGTGTGTGATGTCATCTCAGAGCAGCGCTCTATTGCAATACAGAGGCAGTATTTCCTGTAGTCTTTACCTCTGCTTTCTGATGAGGTCACGTCGCCAAACACCTTCACAGGCTGCTGCCACCTTAACGTGCATTGAGCGTCTCATGCTGGTAACCTTTGACCTTGCAGGGTACCGGCACCCCTCCCCCACCACAGTGGCGCGGACGGTGCGAATCCTACACACGTTGCTCGCCCTGGTGGGGAAACACTTAAACTGCGACAAGTTTGAGGTGAACACCCAGAGCGTGGCCTACCTGGCAGGTGAGTTAGACCACGTCCTCTGAGCGCACTGCCTTTCTCATAATTTCACCAAGAGCAGAAAGGTACCATAATACTGTTGGCCTAGGTTATGTTACTTTGAACAATTTTATAACATGGTAGAGTGTACCTCGTCTTAGCGTGGGTAGCATGTTATGTTACACTGCTAATTCATGTTCTAGCCCAAAACGTCGTCAGATGTACTGTAGACCCTGTGGCTGGGGGCTCTGGTGGTTTTTGTTGTTACTCACAAATTAACTGATCAATTAAACTGGTTGATAACACATATTACACAGAACAAGTTGGTTTAACTTTTTAAATATAAAAACAAAGCCCAGAAGAATCTGCCCACCTCGGCAGCTGTGCTGTAATGGGTTAGTATGCTCGTTTAATAGGCCCTCAGTGTCGTGATGTCACTTGTGTGGGTGTGGGCTGTGATGTCATGGAGTCTCGCGTCTGCACAGCTCTGCTCACCGTCTCGGAGGAGGTGCGCAGCCGCTGCAGCCTGAAGCACAGGAAATCGCTGCTGCTCTCCGAGGTCGCCATGGAGAATGTTCCCATGGACACGTACTCTGTGCATCCCAACGACCCCAGCTGCAGGTCAGTGTGCATCTGGTATACCCCCCCCCCCCCTCCTTTGGGCATGTTGATGGTCAGACCCAGAGGTGATGCTTTTGGCTGAATCTCTGATGCCACTGTACTCAAACCCACAGAGGTCGTAATTTTGCCGTGACATCCTGCTGTTGGTGCACGACATAACAGTACATGCGGCCATTGGACTCGCTGAATTATGACTCTTTACAGCGACTGTGACAGAGCCACATTAAAATGAGTTAGCCTCTTGCTTGAATTATGCATGTGTGTACTGAACAATTTATTTATTTTGCTGTTGGCTGATATAGTATCATGCTGCTGAAGCCTGACTGAGCCTTAGATTAATACTTATCAGACATGTTCAGTACAGTGAAACCTGTCTAACGCAGGCACTCAGGGGAGTAATGAAAACGGTTTAGGTGACCGCCATACAAACGTGACGCCAAGGTTGGTTTCATTGTATTTGTGAACAAGACAACCATTTCCTCTGCAATTTTCTGAGCTCAACGAGCCGCACACGGTGGGATGTTTGTGAAAGTTAACCGATACTATTTACTTTCACATAGGCTAGTAAACCTGTGATCCATAATTCAGATAATATGATGGCAGCACACCCTCAAATTCCAATCTGGCATGAGATTTCATGGGTTTCTTTTATTACTGGGTTACATGTGGGTTACTTTTACTTTATTGAAGTAAGCTAACAATTATTTATTTCATTTAATAAGTAAGAACAATAGAAACCCCTGAACTTTAGGATAATGCGATTCAGTGAAAGAAGTCAGCCAATGCTCAAGAAAAAAAAACGACCGTGGCGACCGTGAAGCAGAGAAATGCATAGAGAAAAGCGAAAGGAGTACCAAAAATGGCCACCTGTGTTTCGGTTGGGTTGGGTCCCCAGTTCTCATTTAGACAGTGGAGTAAATGCTTTTCACTTCTGCAATTGTGTGCCTCACCCCGGGTGCTCCTTCTCCCCTTGGCCCTCAGGACTCTGCGCGAGAGCCAGCCCTGGGCGTCCCCCAAAGTGGAGCGTTACCTGGTGGCCAGCTACCCCATAGTGGGGCAGATAAGCCCCCGTACGCGCAAGTCCATGAGTCTGGACATGGGGCAGCCCTCCCAAGCCAACACAAAGAAGCTGCTTGGTAAGGTCAGCCATTTTGGCTCCAGTGTCTGTACTTTCACTTCACAGATTCCGATGTGGATTTGTATGGTGTGAAGGTGTCTAATGAAGGTCCCGGTTATTTCCACAGGGCCGTTTCCTTCGGTCCCACTGATGCAATGTTTTTACCCACCTCTCTCTATCGCTCTCCTAGGCACGAGGAAGAGTTTCGACCACTTGATTTCAGACACGAAAGCACCAAAGAGACCAGAGATGGAATCCGGCATCACCACGCCCCCCAAGATGCGGAGAGTGGCCGAGAACGATTACGAAATAGGTGAGCGCCTTGTGGAGTTTTCCAATGGTGAAATTGAGCTGAAGTGATGAACAGGCTAATGTTAATGTCCCATTTGTAACCCTCCGTCCACTGCAGAGACCCAAAGAATAGCAAATTCACAGCACCACCACCTCCGTAAGGTGTCTGTGTCGGAGTCCAACGTGCTGCTGGATGAGGAGGTTCTCACTGACCCTAAGATCCAGGCCCTGCTCCTGACTGTCTTGGTGAGCTGTTTTTTCTCTCTTTCTCTCTCTTTCTCTCACTCTCTCTCACTCTATAACTCTCTCTCACTCTCTCTTTCTCTCTCTCTCACACACAGAGACACAAATGCATTTAGCTTTACCCATCAATTACCATGAATTAAAATGATGTTTTATGTTAGTTTTTAGAATATATATTTTAATCTCAGTCTGCATATGGTGTGCTGTTCTCCAGGCCACGTTGGTGAAGAACACGACGGATGAATTTGACCAGAGGATCCTCTATGAGTTTTTAGCTGAAGCTAGCGTTGTCTTCCCAAAGGTCTTTCCAGTTGTGTAAGTCTCTTCATAGATTTCCCCTTTCTGTTTCACCTACAAAACACAGCTTTTATGAGCAACATGTATTTTATCTCATGTCTCAAGAGTGAATTACAGTAACAGAGGATCGGTGAGTCTTAATATTGAAAGCCTAAGCTTAAGCCAGGACAATAGGCAGTAACAATAGACTCCCTGCCAAAATGCCTTCTGTATCTGTGGATCTTTATCAGTGGAATCTTCTTTTGTGGTGAAATAAAAGCTCATTTGTTCCCGTTGAGTGTGTTTGGAGGGTTGCGAGTTGGGTGGTTTGTCCTCAACCTTTTTTTTTTTTTTTACTATTTCTTTGGTTCCCTTGGAGAGATTCTTCTAGAGAAATGCCCTGTATACTGTTACAGAATTTGTGTGTCGCTTGCTGCTGCTTCCTGTTTGTTTCTGTTGTACTTTCCTCTGGTGTTCTCTCAAGTGTATCAGAGCACATTTCCACCCGCAGCAGAAATATCATTGTTAAATTTGGTGTTGGTGCTTTTGCTGCTTTCATGTGACACCTGCGTGTCCATCAAACTCCTTAGTTCAAACTGACTCCTCTTCAACTGCACCTAGTTCACATGCTGTTTGAGCTCAGTCTGACATGAATTTTCTGCTTCAATCTCCGCAGTTCGCAGTAAACATTATTTGAATTTGAATTTGTGTGGTTTTCTTTTCCAGCCATAACTTACTGGACTCGAAGATAAATACCCTTCTATCACTGTGCCAAGACCCCAATCTCCTGAACCCCATCCACGGCATCGTGCAGAACGTGGTGTACCACGAGGAGACCCCTCCGCAGTACCAGCCTTCGTACCTGCAGAGTACGGGCCCGGCCGTCTTCCTTCCTCCATTCAACCGCACATTCAAACACGTGATGTCACGGCGCACACATGGTTATAAAACTAGCACACTCGTGCATGTTCTACACGCATCCAACAAAAGTCAGCTCTGGCAGTTGGTTAAAGAAAAAATGAACACAAACAATGTTATTTAACCTTTTCAGTCGCAAGTGTAGCTACCATAAACTCATATAGCACTCTCAACCTTATATCGTTTCAACCAATCAAAATGGCTGCTATTGTTTTGAACCCCTGTTCAAACCCGACTAAATTTTCTCAACCAAAGCCAAAACCTTTTTGTGTGGAGCTACTTCATATTGGTCTTGGGACTAAAAATGGTTAAGGTAAAAAAGATAAATACATTTTTTTTTAAGTCAGTTATCACAAAAAGAATGGCTCTTGCATTTGTCGTGCTAACCCTTAAGGAGTATGTGGGACAGACTGATTAGTGCTAGCAAACTCCAGCTCATACATCATTGTCTCTCCCCTCCCCCCTCAGGCTTCGGGTTCAACGGGTTATGGAGATTCGCCGGGCCCTTCTCAAAGGTACGTCTCTTGTGTTTATTCATTATTCTTTCATGCCCAAAGGGAAAGGCTGCCCTATGAAGGAGTCTCTTCAGTTAATGGGATTTAGTTATTGACCCTCCCCTCCTCCACCCGGGGGCCCCGGTCTGGTTTTTCTGTTCAGTTGCATGGATCTGAGTCATAATTAATAAGTCATCGATCCCCCCCCCGCATGCGTTCGTTTGGTTGAAGTCACGGTGGTAACCCAGGTGTACTGGGACACATTTATCTTCTATGGCAGATATTGTGCATTTAATAACGCACAATTTACGTTACGCACAACATTTACTCAATGGTCTTTTATTTGTAACTCAAAAGAATTTGACTGTTGGTGGGGTTTATTTAGGAGATGTTTTTATCCGAGTCCCTGTGTGAAGGAGTGCGTGTTAGCCTCTCCTAAAAGTGCTGCTCTCTCCTTTGGCTCACAGCAAACTCAGATCCCGGACTACGCAGAGCTGATTGTGAAATTCTTGGACGCTTTGATCGACATCTACCTGCCGGGGATCGACGAGGAGACGAGCGAAGAGTCGCTGCGGACGCCCACGTCGCCGTACCCCCCACCCGTCCAGAGCCAGCTCAGCATTACCGCCAACCTCAACCTCTCCAACTCCATGACCTCACTCGCCACCTCTCAGCACTCCCCAGGTCAGCCCCGCCTGCGCTTACACACCCCAACCTGCGCTTACTCGACGCACACGCACACACACGCACACGCACACACATACACCTGCACACACACACCAACCTGCGCTTACACAACCCTCTCTCACACACACACACACACACACACACACACACACACACACACCCCTGCACACACACACCCCAACCTGCGCTTACACAACCCTCTCTCACACACACATACACCTGCACACACACACCCCAACCTGCGCATACACAACCCTCTCACACACACATACCAACCTGTGCTTACACGACCCTCTCTCTCTCACACGCACACACACACACACACACGCGCACACACACCTGCACACACACACCCCAACCTGCGCTTACATGACCCTCTCTCACACACACTTGAAGCTGACAAGAAGATGACCGTAACGCAAATAACTGCATTACAACAGAGGTATGCAGAAGAGCATTTCTGAACACACAGTGCATCTAACCTGTAAAGTGCATAGGCTACAGAGGAATAAGTGTAAAGTATAGTAAGTGCTCAGTGAGGGTACATTATAGTATTTTATTTAAAAAATTATAATTTTTTTTTATAATGAAAAAAAATTCTAATGTGACAGCACTCTGTATCACCACTGTTTCTTCCCACTGCTTTTACTGAAAGTAGCACTTTTTCAGCTAAAATTGCTAACTTATTATATCTTGTATAACATACAGGCTAAATGCATATTCATTAATGCTTTTCTACCTAACTACACCTGTCCTCACGAAATAAACACCTGGACATAACATTTTACTCTGGGTTTACACATAATTTAGCTATCTAATTCTAGTGTTTACACTCCCAATGTGTCCAGACACACAAAATGGCCGTGTTGCCATTTGCAGGAGGAGGTGAAAGGCCTGTCCAGCCTTTGATTATTCCTGAGCAAAGTGTGCAACCGTGCTGTCATTTTGCTCCTGTAGTTTTGTGCACACTGCTCATCTTGCAGAAACTTGGATCCAGGTGTTTTTGCATTGGGCCTCATTGTTTTGGAGATCAGTTTCTTTTAGACGGGTTGTTCTTTTCATTGTGGTTGCTCAAATGTACCTCCATTCGTTCACAATGAAATGAGGGCCACAGCTAAAAATGTTTTGCGTTGTGCACCGTCTTTTCGTTGCGGTGTTCCTCTACATACTTGGTAAGATGTTTGTGTTAAACTGAACGTTCTTCATAACTTACTCTATGAAAAATAAATACATCTTGCAGGAGCAAAACTAATTCTTGTCAGAACATCTTAATTGGCCTGGAACGAACAGCGATTGCTCTCGTTTTGAGCAAAAATGTTTTGTGTGCAACATGAGAGCTTTAAATACACTTATCTGCTCCCTACTAAGTCATAATTGCTACATCAGTCCAATTTGAACCGTCCATAAAGAAAAATTACTGCCACTCACCAGCAGTAGGCTGGTTTTACTTTTACCAAGTTTTTTTCATGCTTCCTTCATTATAATTTATTTTAATCTCTAAGCATTCTGTCTGACTTGTCTTCCTTATCTTGTCTTTCTTTATGTCTGTTGTTCTTTTCCTTTGTTGCCTGCATGCCTTCACTGCTGTTGGCTGGATGGGGCGTAGTTTATAGAAGATCACAAGCTTTATTCTATTTGAGGTCCTCGGAAGTGGTGTCCCAGAAAGTACCTCGTACACATAAAAACTCTAGAGCTTCATGGGGCATTACTGTCCAAGCCTATAGTTTGTAAGCAATGCTATGCAATGATAATAATAATAATATTAATGTATGGCTGTTGGACTGTGTTTTTTTTGTGGTTTTGCTTTAGCTAGCAGGGCAATTCCATGTAACTGATTCCTTACAACTGCTGGATATTTGGATCCTCCTGAGGGTTATATCAGTTAAAAGCATATATCAGTCTCTTATGTAATGTTACCACTCAAATATCCTGCAGTTGTAATGTTGGTTACCGTGGAATTGCAAAGCATTATTTTATTTATATCACCAAATAAGTAAAACAGGAAATTAAGCCACTGAATTTTACAATACAGATTGCTAATTTATGAAGTGTTCTGTGCAAGTTGGACAATATAGCGAGTCAATGGTTCTTGGCCGTTTTCCGCCAATGCTTGTTTTTGTATTGATTTTATTGTTTATGTACATCTGCTCTATATTATTTGAGTTTTGTTTGGTGTTAACCATGTTGCCTTTTGTTTTGTTTTTTCATCCTGTCTTTGGGTTGTCATGGTCACCCCTTCCTGTTTGTTTCCCTCTTTGCGTCTGCGAAGCTTCTCTGCCTTGCTCTAAGTCTGCCGTTTTCGCGCCACTCCTCGCCTGTCCAGGTACAGCCAGCATCTGAGGAAGGCCCTGTTCATTTTCACATACATCTCCACCCCCACCTGCTGACACATGTCGGTACTGAAGCATGGTGCTACTCTGTGAGCCAAGAGCATTTCTTCCCAACAGTACAGATGGGGCAAAGGGGCTTCCAGGAAGTCTAGAAGAAAGCCTGGTGATTTAGAGTTGCCTTGACAATTATTATTGTTAATTCAAATTTGTGACTCCCACATGGAGCTGTGTACTTGTGAACACTAACTAAATTACGTATTACTTGGAACAACTCATATTAGTGCATGCTACAAACAATAAGCTAGGAATTTTAGTAATGTTCTGACAGCTGTCTTGTAACCATTTAGCCACTGCTGTTGAGGTCTAAGGGTGGGAGTAGGAAAATGCATTAGTGTCAGTCATTCATGTGCAGAAATACAGTGGGCTCCAGAATTATTGGCACCTCTCACTGGCAATGCACAAAAATACTTGAAAAAATAAACAATATCATTATGGAGAAACTCAAAATGCCTTGTGAAAAATACTGTACTTTATTAATCTTTCAATGGACCCAGCCAAAATGAAACGATCATTTCATAAAAATAGATTTCCCCAAAATCAGTTCAGCCCACAGGTCCGGTGCCTGAGATGGCCATTACCGAACATAGATTTTGTTGTCACGGAATCATTTCTTTGTGGATTTTCAGGTATACTTTGAGTCATTGCCTTGCTGGAATGTCCACCTACAGCCAAGTGTCATCCTTGTGGTAGAGGCGACCAGATTGTCAAATACTTGATGGAATCCATTATACCATTGATCTTAACCAGCGACCCTGGAATTATTCATTAGAGGAAAAGACTCCATGCAGTTATCCTTTAGCCCTAGAGGCTATGGTACATGACTGGGACCCAGAAGGTTGGTGGTTCAAACCCTGGTGTAGCCAAGGTCTACACAGATGTTGGACCATTGAACTAGACACTTAACCGCGCATTGTTCCAGGGGGGATTGGCCCCTGCTTAGTTATTTTGCATTCGCTAAATAAATGTAATAAGCTAAACCCGGGGTGCCAATAATTTTGAAACTTTCATTTTGGTGAAATATTTTTTATTTATTTTGGTTGGTTCAATAGAAACATACAGTACAGTACAGTATTTTTCACATGTTGGCATTTTGAGTTGAGTCTCAATAATTATATTATTTCTTATGCAGTGCCAGTCAGGGGTGCCAATACTTCCAGGGCCCACTGTATGTGATAAGGTGCACAGCACATACACACCTGTATGCATGATCAATATAGAATGTAAATCTCAGCAAGGCAGTGTAGCGATACAAGTCACCCTGAACCAATCAGGAGTCAAGTCTATTAAGGGATTCAGAGGTGTGTGTTTGCGTGTCTGCAGGTGTGTGTGAGCGTGTGTATATTTGTGCATGTGAGTGTGTGTGTGAGAGCTTGTATGTCTGTGAGCATGTGTCTGTGTGAGCTTGTGTGAGCGTGCGTGCGTGTGTGTACGTGTGAGTGTACGTGTGTACGTGTGTGTGTGTGTGTGTGTGTGTGTGTGTGTGTGTGTGTGTGTGTGTGTGTGCGTGCGAGTGCGTGCGAGTGTACGTGTGCGTGTGTGTGCGTGCGTGTGCGTGCATGTGCGTGAGTGTGTTTGCGTGAGTGTGTGTGTGCGCGTGCGTGCGAGTGTGTGTGTGCGTCTGCATGTGGCCGCCTGGCTCTGTGCCTCACAGCCCTCCTCCTCCCTCCTGCAGGCATCGATAAGGAGAACGTGGAGCTGTCTCCCACCAGCGGCCACAGCAGCAGCGGCCGCACGCGGCACGGCTCGGCCAGCCAGGTGCAGAAGCAGCGCAGCGCGGGCAGCTTCAAGAGGTCCAGCATCAAGAAGATCGTGTGAGAGGAGCACCCAGAACAACCCCCACCCAACCCCCTCTACCCCCCGGGCTCTGGCCCCACCACGCCAGGCGTCCTGCTGCAAATTCTTTTCTCTCCCTCCTCCTCCTCCTCCCACCCCCCTAGTTAGTCCTCGTTTTTTTTTCTTTTTTCATTTTGTATGTTTTTGTTTATCTTTGCCAAGTTTGCCTGACGATCAACATTTATTGAAGAACTGCCTGAATTTAAAGCATTGTTTTGTTTTTTTGTTTTTTTGTTTGTTTCTTTTTTTTAAAGCCAGTCAGTGTTTGAGTTGAAAAGAAAATAACTCCTCCACCTGCCCCCCCCCCCCCCCTTTTTTTTGGTTTGTTTGCAGGATGCATTCATTTACATGAGTTTAAAATAGATTAGACAGGAATTTTTTTTGTATATATTTTAATGGAAGGAAAGCACTAAATCTCACAACACTGCAGATACTGGTCATGTGTAAGCTATTATTGCTCCAAGTCCTCACTTTTCTTTGTTTCTTTATTTTTCGAGTTCAGAAGTGCTGATGAAAGAAATTGTACATCATTGGCAAATGTTCCCACAGTATGGCTTTTTTATCTATGATGGATTGGGGATGTACATGGGGTTTAGATGTCTGCTAGGAACACTGTTGTCACTGCATTTCTCCCGAAGCTGAGTGAGTTTAGCCAACGGTTGAGAGTATGAGCGTTTCAGCAGTCTGGACTGTAAGGCTTGAGGACAGACTTCATAGGGGGCAGTGGACTGGATTTAGGGTTTGTCACGTTCAGCATTTCCAAGAAAGTGTCTTCAGTAGGTTCCTGAAATGCGCAGCCACTAACCAAACTGCTGGAGGAACACCTAAAAAAAACAAAAACATTTCCCCCAAAGCCAAAGGGGTACACACCCCTGTTTTAGCTTTGTCAGCACTTCAACTGGGAAATCATAAGTGTATGTATCTATATAAGAAGGCTGGACACGATCCCAAATATGAAAAAAACGAAAAACTTTTAATCACAAAAGCCAATAAGAAAGGACTATTTTAAAGATAATGATGATTATAATAATCATAAGGACATGCATGCACACGCAGTATTGGATATGTTTTTCTGCTGTGCGCCTTTGCCAGATGGTTATAACGGGGGGGAAATGGTAAAGCTTTCCTTTGGAAAGTAAGAACAGGTACGAGAAAATAACACTAAAGAATGCTGTCCTTATCCCACTAGTGTTTCTAGTAGCAGGCCTTGTAAATGTGCTAATGTTTCTTTGGAATTTCTGAGCAGTTTACGATGGACTAATTTCTCAATTGAACACCTCAAATTCACCTTGATTTGTATTTTTAAGCTTGTTCGCTGATTGTTACAGTTTGCTCCTTGTATCTGAAATATAATTTGAATATGAACGTTTAAGACCAATAGAAACAAGTGTAGTCTGTCCTGCTAGATGGGGTGACTTGCTTGAAACATCAGCTCTGCCTGTTGCTAGGACGCTGTAAGATAACTGACATGAAACTGTCCATGTAAAATGTATATACAGCGATGATCAGCGTTATAAACTGAATCTTATGAAAGGCAAATATACAATCAATACCCACCTGCCTGAAGGTAATCGCCCCGTTTGGCTGAATATTCAGTACAACTGCTAAATATTCATAACTTTTTCAGAACATTCATTCAAACCCAACTGATTGCAAGATGCTAGGTTAAGCATGTAAATATTTAAGCACCTTTATAGATTAAACAATGCTGTCATTCTATTTGTTTAAAGTACAGAAGATGCAAATCTAATATGTTAAAATGAATTAGCCAAAAATGCATTTGAGACTGTATGTCAATATTTTGACCTTCTCAAAGGTAAATATGTCATAACGCTCCGTGGTTGATTGACACTGAACATTAACAAAATGAAGCGTTGAAAGCACAGGAGTTGATATCTCTGTGACTGTCAGGCAGACGAGACGGAGGTTGGGCGTTGTTGGGGAGAAACAGCTCGCTGATGACTACCTTTAGGGACCCTCAGCACACAACTGAAGTCTTGATTAACTCCCATGAATCAGTGCAGCGGCCCACTGGGATTTGGCACCAATTACTGGAGAGCAGGAAAATCAACAAATGGAAACTTCAAACTAATTGCTGGTTTTATCTTTGTTTTTTTATATTGTACGATGTCAGACCCCCCTGTGAGTGAGGAACAGTTGTAGCGTACCTTCCTCTAGCCGTACCTTACATTACAGAGGGTCTCTTCTTCTGGCCCTATCAGACGGTTCCTTACATTATAGGGGCTTCCTTCCTCTAGCTGTACCATGGAGGTCCTTACATTACAGAGGGTTCCTTTTTCCTGCCCTATCAGACAGTTCCTTACATTGCAGAGGGTTCCTTCCTCTAGCTCTATCAGACGGTTCCTTACATTGCAGAGGGTTCCTTCCTCTAGCCCTATCAGATTGTTCCTTACATTGCAGAGGGTTCCGTCCTCTGTCGGCAGCCTCAATGGCCCCGCCTCCCTCTGCCTCTGTTGTACAGCGGTTCTGAGGGAACACATGGCTGGGGAAGAACCTACGCATGTGCTCTAGACCACGGGTCAGAAGCTGGGATTTTGTTTTGTTGCTGGCCGTTGTGTCCACTAAGTCATTCTAATTGTGCTTTCCAAAAAACCTTTTTTTTTTTTTGGAGAAACAGTCTAGCCCTGTTTGCAAGTTCTGATATTGAACTAATAAGAAACTGTATGGTGAGAGCAGCAAAAAAGGGTGTGAGTAGCAGAATAGTTGGTGTGACACATTGGCTAAATTCAACTGAAAACCATCAAGTTGTCTTAACAACAGAAGTGCTTTTTATGTGTTTTTTTTTTTGGTTTTTTTTATCATGTTAGTGTGCATAACCATATTCAAAACTATATTGGGGGAAAAAAAACTGAAAAGTTAAAAATGCACTCAGTAGTTTTTGGTAACCATTAACCAGTAAATCTGATCAAGCGTGTTGGCTCTAGAGAGAGCAAATGAACCCTGTATAATAAACTAGTAGTGCTCAGTAGGTGAATTTTGTTTACATGTTTTATATACTTGAATCTGGAGGACATATGTCTATTTAAGCAGTCCTCCTTCTCAAAGAGAGAATGCTAAGGGAAAACTAAAAAGGCTTTCAAAATATAACTGAACAAGGGTACCAAACACAGTCTGACAAATGTGTTACACAGTGCGATATGGTGTATGGAAAGCCAAAGTCTTGGAATTACAGTAAAGTTCAAGAATAAGCTCCTATACCACTTAGCTTGAAGGCAAACTATTTCAAATAGAAATGTAGTAGTTTGCTTTCAGTAAAAGGCTTGTAGGTTGGGGTTGTGTGCAAAACTTATAATTGAAAAAATATGGACCAAGCCATGAATCCGCAAACTACAAGGATATTTCTCTTCTTTTTTTTTTTTTTCTTTTACACAAAATACATTTTTAATAAAAGTAAAGCCAAAAGAATGTTCTACAACTTGTTTCTAGGTTGCATTCCGGGCCTTTGCGTTTCTTGCTACTTGGCTTCTGCCACAGGCTACTCCATATTGCTGCAGATGATGCAGGTCTGTCTGTCATCTTCTGAGGTTTTGAAGATACTTTTTTTGGCTAAGTTTATACTGTGGACTTTGCCTGTCTGTTTTAATTCATGCATGAGGTGTATTTGCATCTTAATTACTTCATAACATTTATGTTTCTTATTGGCATGTCCCAGATCTGTGGGAGTATTCAGAAAGCTTGTGGCCGATTTTACTGAGGGTTTTTTGCCTCCTTGTGTCAGATTTAGACAGTATTTGAAAAAAATCTGGACTGAATGATAAAAATGAGTTTCTCAGAGTTTTTTGGTCATCTTTCTGTGACAGGATTGTCATACATTGTACCACAGTTGTATCTTCCAGCAATATTGCCAGTAGAATTCCTTCAAGATCGTGAGCTCACCAAGTACAAATTGCGCTTTAAGAACACCTTAAATGACCTAAATCTTTAAACATATTGGCAGTTCAAATTAAGTTTTAGATGGATTAAACTTGGTCCTCACCCAACAGCTTGCAGTTCATTGTTTTCTAAAGGAGTGTAAATCCCGGGTATAAAGTCTCCAATTCCCCACACTAGTTCATATTTCTCCTCAATAGAGAGCTGTTCTAAGTCCTGCCAGGATACTGTCAGGAGCCAATTAATCTGTTCAGAAAATATTCCTCAAGTCACTTTTCGTCATACAATACTGAACAGGATTTACTTATACTGGAACCTGAATAGTCAACATTTTATCAGTTGTAGTATTCTCTCAGTGAGTTTGTTTTGCCATACTGCATCACAGTTGCATTGTATCCTTTTTTATTTTTAATATGAATATGGTCAACTTATGTGGACAAAGATGGTGCCAATTCACTGATAAATCTTTTTATGGGGAGAGTACTTGGCTTGATTGAACAGAACAGAGCATTGGTGGGACTATCCAGACAAATCTGTCATTTCTTCACTCTGTGGGACTAGGGCTTGATGCATCCAACAGGTAGCATGCTGACAGGGTGCCAGGAGTCAGAGCACGAAACAGACAAAGCCACAGCCTTTTTTGTTTTGTTTTTGGGGAGCAGGGGAGGGGTGGGGGTGACTGAGCTGTGTGTATAGTTGTAGACTTGCACTATTCCAAACCGCAGTCAAACATTTTGTTCTGTAAAGTGTGATGACCTAAAATTAGGCACGTCTTACTCAATGTTATGCAAAACTGATTTTTTGCCACATGAAGTCACTTTTGAGCGTTGGCCACACTTTTCTGTTTAAGCTGTACGCTTCACCTCTGTAAATATT
Source organism: Conger conger (assembly GCF_963514075.1). Lineage (NCBI taxonomy): Eukaryota > Metazoa > Chordata > Actinopteri > Anguilliformes > Congridae > Conger > Conger conger. The sequence continues at coordinate 38,382,075 of NC_083766.1, forward strand.
TTTGTGTAAAATTTGACAGAAAGGTATATTTACTACACTGTAAATACATGTGACGATATATTGTATTATTTTGCTTTTTGTAAAGCAGTTAGTTGCTGTACATGTATAACATACAAATTGAATTATTCTAGTGTTAGGTATAACCTCTCTTTCTCTCTCATTCTCTCTCTCTCTACCATCACTGCATTGTCATTAAACATATTGAGGAAAAAGTTAAACCAAGAATATAAATGACTATGTAGTTTACACCCATACTGTATAATAAGTTCCTGTCCTCATTGAATCTCACAATTACAAATGCTACCCTAATAAAAAAGAAAAAACATTTCAATCTTGTTCATGCTGTGTGGCAAAATCATGCCAGAGAACTTGACAAACTGCTGTTAACATTGGATATGTTACCTGTAGATCCCATTTTAGAAATCATTGTTTGAAAACTAGCTCCCACCGTCTTCTCCTTTGCCATTTATGTCCCTCAATGTATGTATTCCTTTTTTGGAAGTAAAATGTAAATTCAACCTGTTAAAAAGGAGTACTGGTCTTCGTTACATATCAATTGTCTCACAGTGATTTCATGGAAAGGAAATGTGGGGTGCCCGAATGGTGTGTGCACATATTCTCTGTATACTTCCCCTCAAGATCTATAATTTAATTATTGTGTGCGTGTGTGCCTGTGTGTGTGTGGTAGCTTGGACTGAAAATGTTGATAATACAAAATTTTAAACTGCATGGAGCGTAAACTTAAAAATCACATCTCAACTTTCTTCATAACCAGCACAGCACAGTAATTGTGGAGGACGTACTCACTGAAGTTACCATACACGTGTGCATGATACCAGTACACACATGTAAGGCAGTAAATCTGCTATTTTATACACAAGCAAGATGGTCCAGAATTACAGGTTTTTTGAAAGCCGCAGTCATATTGCATAGCCATTACACCAAGAAATTACTTCACATAGACTGAACTGAACTGCACAGAAAATGAGTCCTCGTATATTGGGAAAAGTCAACCATCAATAATTAAGAAGTGATCAGTGAAGAGATCGATGTAGTGGATGACCGAAGAATACCCCTTTTTAACGCTCCAACATATCAATAACATAGGCATAGACGTGTCAAAGATGACAAAGAGAAGACACAAACATAATCTCAGAGGGTTCACTGCAAGATGCAAATCACAGGTAAGCTTCTAGAACAGAACGATCAGGTTGGAAATAAAAAAAAAAGACATTCAAAAAATAAATAAAAAACATCTGCTCAGATCCAACCATATATTTGAATATATTGCAAAGTTGTTTCCTGTACATCCGTGGTTAGAAAACTTAGTCCAGGGGCCCCCCTGTGTACATATGCTGCTTTTTGTTCAAACCACAATTGTAATCACATTTACAAGCTGTTTGTTTTCTTAATTAGATGCTTTTCATTTACCAGTTTAAGCCACAATACATCACAAATGGCTATGCATGCCAGAAAGAATAAAAATCCCATGTTCACCTTGTTCTTATTGCGCTATATTGCAAACAATGACATAAAAAGGGGTTATGATCAAATTAAAGACTGGAGAATCAATATTCTGCCCTGTGGGCTCACCACCTGCAGGGGTCGGCATCAGAGTCGGGTGCTTTGCCCAACGGGCAGTGGGCGAAGGCGGGGATCCGGGCGTGCTGATCCTCAGCATCGCAGACTGGTTCTGGGGATGTGGAACGTCACCTCTCTGGTGGGGAAGGAACCAGAGCTAGTGCGGGAGGCGGAGCGATACCAACTAGATATAGTTGGGCTCATCTAGATCTTTTCTGGAGTTGCTCAGGGTGGGAGGCGTCGGGCAGGTGTGGGGGTACTCACAAGCCACCAGCTGAGTGCCACTGTGTTGGAGTTTCACCCGGGGAATGAGAGGGTCGCCTCTCTGCGACTACGTGTCGCTGGGGGGAAAGCTTGGACTGTCGTTTGTGCTTATGCACCAGTATCCGGCCCTCTTGGAGTCACTGGGCAGCATCCTGGAAAGGATGCCGCCCGGAGACTCCATAGTTCTGCTGGGTGACTTAAACGCTCACGTGGGCAATGGCAGAGAAACCTGGAAGGTGGTGATTGGGAGGAATGGCCTGCCTGATCTTACCCCGAGCGGTGTCTTGTTATTGGACTTCTGTGCTGGTTATGGATTGTCCATAACGAATACCTTGTTCGAGCATAGGGTAGCTCATAAGGGTACTTGGTACCAGAGCACCTTAGGCCAAAGATCGATGATCGACTTTGTGGTCGTATCATCAGACCTGCGGCCGTATGTCTTGGACACTCAGGTGAAGAGAGGAGCAGAGCTGTCAACTGATCATCACCTGGTGGTGAGTTGGATCAAGTGGCCGGGGAGGCTGCTGGACAGACCCGGTAAACCCAAACGTGTAGTGAGGGTGAACTGGGAACGTCTGGCAGAGGCCCCTGTCCGCGAGGTCTTCAACTCCCACCTCCGGAGGAACTTCTCGCGCATCCCGGGGGAGGCTGGGGACATGGAGTCCGAGTGGGCCATGTTCAAAGCCTCCATTGCAGTGGCGGCAAGCAGGAGCTGTGGCCGGAAGCTCATTGGTGCCTGTCGGGGCGGCAATGTGGCTTCCGTCCTGGTCATGGAACAGTGGACCAGCTCTTTACCTTGGCGGGGTTGCTGGCAGGGTCATGGGAGTTCGCCCATCCAGTCCACATGTGCTTTGTGGACTTGGAGAAGGCTTTCGACCGTGTCCCCCGGGGAACCCTGTGGGGGGTGCTGTGGGAGTATGGGGTACCGGGGCCATTGTTACGAGCCATCCGGTCCCTGTATAACCAAAGTGAGAGCTGTGTCCGCATCCTCGGCACAAAGTCAAGCACGTTTCCAGTTGGTGTGGGACTCCGCCAAGGTTGCCCCTTGTCACCGGTCCTGTTTGTGATATTCATGGACAGGATCTCAAGGCGCAGCCGAGGTGAGGAGAGTTTGGTAACCTCAGAATTGCATCTCTGCTTTTTGCGGACGACATGGTTCTGCTGGCTTCATCAGACCGTGACCTTCAGCACGCACTGGAGCGGTTTGCAGCCGAGTGTGGCCGGGATGAGAGTCAGCACCTCCAAGTCCGAGGCCATGGTTCTCTGCCGGAAAACGGTGGATTGGGAACGAGTCATTGCCCCAAGTGAAGGAGTTCAAGTATCTCGGGGTCTTGTTCACGTGTGAGGGTAGAAGGGAGCGTGAGATCGACAGGCGGATTGGTGCAGCATCAGCAGTAATGCAGGCGTTGCACCGGACTGTCGTGGTGAAGAGAGAGCTGAGCCGGAAGGCGAAGCTGACGATTTACCGGACGATCTATGTCCCAACCCTCACCTATGGTCACAAGCTTTGTGTAGTGACCGAAAGAACGAGATTGCGTATACAAGCGGCCGAAATGAGCTTCCTCCGTAGGGTGGCTGGGCTCAGCCTTAGAGATAGGGTGAGGAGCTCAGACATCCAGAGGGAGCTCGGAGTAGAGCCGCTGCTCCTTCGAGTCGAAAGGAGCCAATTGCGGTGGTTCGGGCATCTGATCAGGATGCCTCCTGGGCGCCTCCCTTTGGAGGTTTTCTGGGCTGGTCCAACTGGGCGGAGACCCCGAGGTAGACCCAGAACCCGCTGGAGAGATTATATATCTCTCCTGGCCTGGGAACGCCTCGGGATCCCCCAGGAGGAGCTGGAATGCGTTGCTGGGGAGAGGGACGCCTGGAATACCCAGCTTAGCCTACTGCCACCACGACCCGACCCGATAAGCGAATGAAGATGGATGGATGAATGGATAATCAATATCCTCCTAATTATGTTGAACACACAAGTTATTTCACAAATTTTTCCCCTTAAACTGACTAACACAATGCAGATTGGGCTTGTTATCATTTACTATGTCTTTGGCAGCTGTAGCCTAGTGGCTAAGGTACATGTGTGGGATCTGGAAGGTTGATGGTTCAAGCTCCGGTGTAGCCATGATAAGTTTCCTGCAGCAGTTGGCCCCATAAGCAAGGCCCTTAACCCCACATTGCTCCAGGGATGATTCCCCCCTGCTTAGTCTAATCAACTGTAAATCACTTTGTATGAAAGTGTTAACTAAATAACTAATGTATTTTCACATGAGGGTAAATAATCCCTCACAACCTGGAAAACATTGACAGAAATTTTTAAAAATGTACTTTCTTGCTTGTTAATTTCTGGTGTTGCAACTGTGGTTGGAACGAACTCCAGGGGCCCAGGACCGAGATTGGGAATAAACAATTTAATTGTACACTGCGTTATATTATATCATATATATTGTATCATATATTAAATCAGTGTTCAGAAACATACAGTGCAGACGAGACCCATATCATTTTATATTTGGAAAGAAGGTTGCTAAATTACAGGGACATCCTGCAAGTTTTTTTTAATTAATTATGATTAATTCCAATGTAATTATATTTTTTATCTTTTATATTTTTAATTTATTTTTACACTCTCAAAAATGCCTTATCTGGGAAGTCATGTTTGGGCATTAATATCATGAAAAGTATTCCTAGCCTCACCAAACTTTACAGGATGGAAGACAAACCTGTTCTCAGTATGACCAAACCATTGAAGGTTTGTACTGCATGCCTATTGATTTTCTATAAGGTCCTAGGTTTGGAAAAAAGTACTAAATTCCTAAACGAGAGCAATATTGAGATTATTAAAAACCAATTTTTTGCACCCATATGGTATCAATTTTATTATACAATCTTTTATTAATTTGTGCCAGTATTTGAGGTCTCTTACCACTAATGGACATGAAGATGTTAAGAATAAAACAAGGCGTATTTTCATAGGACCAAAATGGTACGTGGGGTAGCTTGTAGGAACATGAAAATGTATGTGGAAATAGCTTAATGTATGGTCATTTAGTGTACAAAGTGCCAATGTCCTGCCATGTTACCTTCATACATAAATAGTTACAGCCATTGTTTTAACCCTCGTAAATAATGAAGAAGCAAGGTCTTTCCTTATTATCTCTACTTATGCGCTTCCCAGCCTCTGAAATATTGATTGGAGAAAGAAATACATGTTTTCTGTAGCCTCGTTTTACTAAAAGTCATTAATGCAAGCTATATTCTTTATTATCAGGGCCTCATTATAGAAAAAGGCATTGACTTTGATAGATGTTATATTCAATGGAGTGATTAAATTTTATATCCCATATTTAAAGGTACAATAGGTAGATTGATTTTTGTGTTAAAACATTGTTACAAGAACATTGTAAATCCCTTCCTATCATTGAAAAAGTCTCACTGACATGTTGACTCACCCTCTGCCTGTGTTTATAGTCCTTAAATATGTTTCAAAATATGCAGTTGACAGGCCGGCACTCTATACAAAACATCCTATAGCTGTACAATAATTCAAGCTCATTGGTTGAAAATTGGTTCTAATTGCCACAGCCAATGGCGTTTCAACATCTGTGTGTTCACAGAGAAGGGGTGGGATAAACAGTGTTGTGGTTTGAGTGTGTTTGTTGCTGCAATTCCTCTCTTGACCGTTAGAAGTCCGAAATTACCTATTGGAGCCTTGCAAGACCACCTGCTTATTCAATATGTTTTAATATAATTACACTTGTTTTTCCAAGTGAAATGGATTGTGAGTTTGTCTTTGGCGCAGAGATTAGTAGGGCCATTTAATGCTAGTGCAGTATAGATTACTCTAGATCAGTTTGGCGACTAAAGACCTCCCAGAGAGAGGTCAATCTGTAGCCACAAATTAAATCTCTGCTGGATTGATATAACCAAGGGATAGGAATTATCCTCCACTCTAGAATTCTCTAGTATCTCAATATCAGATACTTCACTTTACATTTAACAGGGATACCATAAATCATGTCATCTGAACAGCTTTTTATTGATAATAATTCACATTTGGCAATATTTAAATGAAGACCAGAGGCCTTGCTTAAAAATGTTTAAATCACAGTAATAATTAATCTGGGCTTCACAAAGGGCATTCTTCAAATGTATGCAGTAGGTAAGTGACCACATGCTTGCAACGAATGTCCCTGTTTTTATTTAGTGTTTCATTTTGCTATCAGACTGGAAAATATTGTAATGTATCAATTGATTGTCGATAGCATTACATAAACTTAAGTTCACAGAACATGGCTAAAATTACACCTTTTCAGTCTGACCCAAAAAAAAGAGAAAGTGCTGAATTCCATTGTGTTTTAACATCCTCACAGTGGGCAAAAATGAAGAGTTGCTGACTGTACGGTCTTTTAATGGCATTTTAGCTGATCATCCCCAACCGAGATATGTGATATGACCACCTGAGAAAACAGCTTGTGAGAAACACATTGTGCTCTTATCATATTCCATACGCAGATCAGAGATGCATCACATTGGGTATTGGTCATGCAAGGGATAGATAAAATGAATTTGTAATGGGTTAGAATATGTTACCGTAATGATATCGAGCGAAGCGTTGTGGACACGCGAACATGAGTTCCCGTTGAACGGTGTTGTCCGGTGCTGTGATGATTTGGTCGCCAACCCATAAAAACTTGGCGACGTGCTGATCTGATCCAGTGGCCGTAAAATTGTCGATGGTTTCAGAGTGGAAAGACAAACTCATTTTGCAATTCTAGGGAGTTTTTATAACTTTTCATAATCTAGTGGCTGAGCGATTTATTCGATCAATTTATTTAAGATAACTGAAGCTGCGCATCGTTTGCGCAAAATAAAAACATGACGATCATTAAGACGCTTCATCATAGCTATCGCGAGGCTTGATCAGCTGTAGTAGCCACCTACCCGTATCTGTTTAGAACCGTATTCAGATGAATTGCACGTGGGAAGGGAAGGAAGGCGGTGGACACTTTGGTGTGAGTTTGGTCAAAATGCACAGTTGGCCTCTTTACTAAACTACAGATTCACAGTGGCAGAGACAAATAAAGTAATAAACAGTAAGTACTTTTATAATACCTAGTTGGTTACAGCAAGAGAACTGGTTAACTGCGAGCAACTTCGGTAGCACACTCCAGTTGGCGTTGAGTCCTAGCTGGGTATAACAAAGACTGTGGTGAACTGTGAATACAGGAATTGTCAGACATTGCCGACCGTACAGAACTGTTACATTTGGTTAATATTCAACGAACGTTAACAAACTATGCCAACCATTCTTTACCACGAAACTGCGCGTTGACCAGCGACTTTTGTTGATTTGTAATAAATTGTTGATTTTAGTAACTGAGTGGATGCGTTTGTGGGGCCGATGGCAGACTGGTGTATGCTGTCGTCTCCGCTACCCAGTTTCGAAACAATAAACCTATTTAGGCCTAGAAAAGACTTCGCATCAGACTTTGTCCTATCCCTTTGTCCAGTAAAATTAAAAAGATGTTGTCTATGACAGTTTAGTGCCAAGACGACCGCACTTAACTTGACACTTTAATGACCACATTCTAACTGTTATGGGGAGGTTTGTTTTAATGTAAAACCGTAGGTGGGCAAATGCAGTGCGAAACAGTACGCTGTTTGTGCGTTTGCAAGCTCGTATTAGTGGGTGGCTTGCTCGCTAGCTACAAAACTTAATTGCTATTTGTATTTCAGCTAACGTAACCAGTTGTAAGCATCTTTTTCAAAAATGTGTTTGTTCTCCGGCTAGCTACTGCATCAATTTGCATAAATATTTTCAATGACTGCTTTTAAAGATATCCCTATGTTCCAAAGCAATTTCATAGCCTCGAAGCTGCTGCGTATGCAATCTTTAGTCCGTGCAGCTGTTTGGTGTGTTGCTAATACAACAAATATAGAATGACCCTTTATCAACACAGCCGACGAAGGTCGTCGAGCCACGCAGCTCGATTCTCAGTTCTGTTGTAATGCACTGGCAGTGGAAAAATATATATTTTACCAGTTTGGTCGTTTTGAATGCTTGTACTCTACTTTGCCTAACTGTTATCAATGTATGACGCCTTGTTCGTTTCTGCTCTTCTGTGTTCATTTCAACTCTAGGCTGTATCACACAACAACTTTTGTGTAACGTCATAGCCGTCTTCTGGTTCCTTGCACTCAAAACAAAGGCAGCGTTGCCGTATTGGGAAGAGTTGCGACTATTCCAAGGGCACAGATTGACAGGGGACCTCAAATTGGGCATGGATGGGAAGTGGGGCCCAGTGTGATTTTTCTCCTGCCCGAAATCCCTGGTAGCGCCCCTGCTCGAATGTTTATTCCTTCCATGTGCATCAGTTGTGTACATTTCCTAAAATAAATCTAGTATGCGAATCTTTACAAGCATTGACTTGCACACTAATGGATAATTTCTCAAATAGTTTGCCTAGATTTACTCGATTTAGCTGAGTCAGCAGTCACTTGGCTTGAAAACCTTGTGGGTGCCAGCAACCTCAAGCTTCATAATTGTATCACTCAAGTCCATGCATGTTTTATTTGGATAGGGTTACACCTGCACTGTACAAATTAGTCATGTGGCTTAGCAAGACTGGTATAGTGAAACAATGGTGGCTTTACTTTTTTTAATCCAATGTAATTTATCACAGTCTCACATAGGTGTAATATCTCCCTTAAGTATTCAAATGTTGTCCTGTCTCACTGAGCACTGTTGGGAGAGTGTGTGTTCTTTTAGAGAAGCTATAGGTCTGCAGATATTTCTGATCGGGTTGCCTCAGCATGTTTGTCATAAATATGTCTTGTATGTCTTGTCATTTTTCTGTCACTGGTTGAACTAACACCTGCAGATTTGAGGAAATCTGAAAGCTTGTTTGTTTTATTGTAATTGAGCATCCAGAATAGTTTTTGTATTATTTGTTATTATTTATCTTGTTTGTTCTATACCCTGCTTTTGTGTCAGCAAATGGGATAACTTTAGAATATTGGTTTATAATTTGTTATTTTTCAAAGCATCAGCCTATTTCAATAAATCTTCGGTACAAAATCATGGCTACTTGTGCAGTCAGTGAGTGCCTGACAGCCAGTAAAATAAGTGGAATCAGCTGTCCATAAGAACATTGCTAAATACATCTTTCAAAATTGCTCAGTGTTTGTGGATGAAAAATGGTTTGTTTAAATGGGCCATTCCTTATGCAGTAGGGATTTAGCATTCGTCACAAAGTATTGCAAAATGACTAGCTTTAGCGTTTTTAGATGCATGGGTAATTGACCTCCATGAGGTAAATGTTCCTGTGTACCAAAGCCCTTTTGGTTGTTTTCCCTCAATACTGCCACCAGGGGGCACTCTACGCTAACTTCTTGGACTTTGTTTAATTTCGTTGCCTGGCACTGCAGGTACAGTATCCGAGGGGAGTATGGTCTGCACTGTTGTCTCTTGAGAAAATATTCAGCATGCACTTTTCTCTGTTTCCCTGAAGTACTTGGTCCTGAACAGACCTGGGTGAAAAAGGTCATTGTTTTGGATTCAAATACTTTTCCACACTTTACTGAGCTTATCTGGTGTCTTGGAACTCAAAGTACAAACTGCCTTCTGGTCCTCTTGGTTGGTTCAGTTGCATCAGACAAGATCAGTTGAGCGCAGAAAAGTATTTGAAGAATAAGACTCTGTAGTCACCGCCAGTCACAGCACACTCCAGCAGTGGCATTTTGCTAACCTGTGCTCATGTTCGAGCTTCAACTTGTCTTGTTTAATTTATACAAGCCAGTTAGCTTGGTGATTGGATGACCATTAAGTGGCAGCTGACCTTCCGAATGGATTACATGAGGAAATACAGCATTCATTTTTTTTAAAGAGCTCTGCACTTATCTCTTCAGTGGCCATGCTCAAATCCAATTCAAGCATGTTGCGGTCATTTGATAATGTTCAGTTGCTTTGCCGGAGTATAATCTGCTCCCATTAGGGTTTTCAGTGTCAACATATGTAGGTAGCAATTTGCTTTTGGGTTTGGTCATGATGCCTTGCACAAAAGTACTACTACTTCTGAAGTTAGTATAATCCATGACCGGGTTTTAAAAAGATCTTGGGTAGGATTATACGGTGCATCTGCTTGGTTCTTTTGAAATGTGAGACCCCAGCCAGGCTGTTTTTCCTCACTCTCAGTGCATATGGCTCATTATGTCTCCAGCTGTTTTACTCTCTGTCTGAAAACACAGCCGTGTCACAGCCAATCCTAAAGGTGTAATCGCAAGTGTGCTGGGGCTCCAGCCGAGCCACAATCCCATAACTCAAGGGCGCTCTCGAGCCGGAGCATGTAGCGTAACCGAATCCGATGAGCTCTGAATCAGCCATTACTCAGCCGTTGTTGCCCGACTCATCTCTTGGAAGAGACGGGCGCGTTCTGTTTTGTGCACAACTCGGCTTAACCTGACTGCAAACGAGCCTCTTTGCTCTCAGCCCCCTTGCAGCTGCTCTTTAGGTGCTTCTCTGTTGCTATGTATTGTAAATGAGATGGGTCTTGTTCTGGAGTCTGAAGTGGCTAGTTCATTTTCCGCAGACAAATTCTCACCTCAGCTGAACTGGGCCGGCGTGCCCTTGTGCCTACGCACAGATTGTGGCAGGTGTGCTTTTCTGCTGTGGTAAGAGGTTGCTTTTCAAGGGATACATTTTTTTCTGGGTTTTTATTTATTTTTTTCAAGGGGAGCAGGCAGTTAGTCCTCTGTATTTTTCTCTTTATTGAGATATGGGAAAGCAGAGCGCTTAACAGATAGATGGAAATAAAGTGCTATTGCTGGGAAGCAAATCCCAGTAACACAAATACTTTTACGTGAATGCCTTTTATTTGAAGGATTTTGCCAGAATAAACCTGGATTGTCACCCTCTAGCCTAGATTTGGAGCTAGTCTCTCTCTTTTTTTTTTTCTTCCTGTTCTGTATTCTCTTCCAGATTCAGTTGTGTAAAACGGGTTCGTTGGCCTTGGTGAATTGATGCCTGTGGCACTTGTAATTTGTAAAGGAAAAACTAAACCACTGCAGAAAAGCTTTTGTGACACTCACTTCCTTTCCCCAGGTGCAGTGGTGAAGGCCCAGGTGAAACTATGCTGAGGTTCCGCATTTTTCTCCCGCTCATGGCTCCCGTGCTGGCCGTGATTGGCTGGTGGTGGTACACCTCACGTAAGAAAAAGGAAATGGCTGCCCCGGAGGACAGGGAGGGCACAGCTGTACACGAGGCCCTGAATGGCATGGTGGAGACCAGAAGGGCCGGACTGAAGGTGGGGGAGGGGAACACTAGCGGGTTAGAGGAGAACCCCATTCTGTTAGCTACAGCTGAGATGCTCAGCACATCTCCAGTCATCGAGACACAAGGGAGGGTGGACACGTCCTCTCTCGCCCACCACAGGAGCTTTGCAACACATCTAGACGCTGTCTGCTTGGAGTCCTCTGCGCAGGGGATGCCTGAGGAACAGGCCACCCCACACTTGTCAAACTTTAGTGGTGACAAGGCGGAGGAAGTGGAGACCAGAGCAAGTGCGTGGCTGCCCCTTCCTGATGATGAGCAGGTCGCTGAGGACTCTGAATCTGGCACCAGGGAAGAGCTTGCGGTTGAGCCTGCTGTGGTGACTGAGGAAAAGCAGACTTTGGTTCAGCCTCCTTCTCACTCACCTGGCACCGTAATCAGCCTGGTATCTGCTGAGCTCACAGAAGCAGCCGGCCCCAAACTGGAGACGGACAAAGACATGGAGCCTGAGAGTGTCCCTGTGCCTTTCCTTGATAACCTGTCTGTTGTAAAAGACCAAATCTCCCAAAGCACTCCAGAAGCCCTTTGCCCCGAAGTAGTCACAGCTACCTATCATGTCCCGACCATACTAGCCCCTTTATCTGACATGGAGGCAGAGGGGCCACCCCAGCAGAATAGTTATGGGGTTCCTTTGCAGAGGGACCTGGCTTTGGATCCAGCCGCAATGGAGAGCAATGGGCTGGCTGCCAGTCTGAACCGTGAGCTAATCACCTTGGAAACCCAGGAGAAACTGGTGGACAGGCTGTGTGACATTGCTGAAGAGGTTAATGGGAGGTCATCGCATCCAAGCAACGACTTTCCTCTGTCTAGTGAGCCACAGTGTACTGTAGGCCAAGTAGTGCAGGACATTATCCAGACATCCAAGGAGGTGCTCTGCCTTTCGGAGGAGGGCCGGTTGGAAGACCTAACGGAGCAGATGTCAAATGAGATGCGGCCTCCTGTGAATGACTGTTCACAATTGGTGAGGAATGAGGTGATGCCTCATGCCTGCATTGCACCTCCTGCCGGGGAGCAGGTGGAGGAGGACCGCAGCAGTGGAATTGAGAGGGGACAAAAGAACTTCGTCCCAGAAGACTCTCCTTCCAGTCTGGGTGAACCCCAGACTGTCACAAGAACAGATGATTATGGGTGCAGCACAGGCCAGTTGGAGAGCACAGGAGAAGATGATGACCGGACGCTATCAGATCAGAGTAGAAGCTGTATCTCCTCTACACAAACTGGGACATCCTCTGTAGCTCCAGAACAGGCTGAACAGGAAGACGATCACACATCCAACAGGATGCAGGATCTTCTGCAGGATGGTCCCTTTCCAGAGGTACTGTCTCAGACCCCTGGGGGAGAGGGCTCCCAAGATGGCTGCTCAGGTCCTCCCTTCCAGGAGGTGGTGGTGGATGATGCCACCAGTCACAGCAGAACGGTGGGTCTGCAAAAAAGCCTCTGCCCAGAAGACTCACTGGGTGAACCCCAGACCGATGATGCCACAGGAACAGAGGACTCTGGGCGCCACACAGGCCAATTGGAGGGCCCACTGGTCTACCAAAGTGAGAGCACCGGGGTAGTGTTTGACTGGAAACAATCAGATGAGAGTAGCAGCTGTGTCCTCAATACACAAACTGAGATGCCGTGCACAGCTCCAGACCAGGTGGAGCAGGAAGATAACCTCACATCGGACCGGATGCAGCATCTTCTGCAGGAACATTCTTATTCAGAGGCACCTGCCCAGGCCCCTGGGGAGGAGGCCTCCCAAAATGTCAGTTTGAGTCCTCCTGTCCAGGAGATGGTGGCAGATAATGCCACCAGTCACAGCAGAATGACTAGTCTGCAAAAAAGCCCCAGTCCAGGAGCCACACCCTTGAGTCAGAACAAACTCTACAAAGAGGATCTCATAGGAGTAGAGGAATCTGGAAGCAGCACTTGTCAGTCAGGGGACGGGGCAGAGGCAAGTAGTCCAGATCACATCCCCTCCTCCGCAGTGCCGAAGCCAAACCTGATGGCCTCGTCACAAGCCTCAGACGGGCGCAAGCACAGTCCAGCGAGGAAGTCTGAACCCTCCTTGGAGGAGGCTCACAAGGGCATAGTCTGCAGGGATGAGCGGGGCAATGACGCAGACCTACGGAAAGGAAGTCACATAGTAAGCAAGATGGAGGAAGATCACTCTGGAGGTGAGTCCCTGCAGACCGGCTTTGGAGATTACGCTTTGCACATTCTCATTCAGTTTCAGTTTAACACACTCCTTTGCAAGAGCTTATCTGCAAATCTCTTGTGCATGCCTCCTGTTTAAGTGGATAAGACACTGAAAATTACTTGCTTTAAATCTTTTGTTTTCATGATATTAGCCATAATTAATCGTTTAAAGCGTAACTAAATTGGGGATGAAATGATAACAAATGGCCTCCATCTTAAAATCTGGAGTGAAGACTGCCACAGTATCAAAGTAATGAAAACATCAGGTATAGGACTCAGTGTGATGTACATACAGTATAGGTTTTGAATGCATAGGTTTTTACAGCTTGTGTGTTATCCATGTTTTGTATGATATTTCCAGTGCCACTTGAGAGAGAACCATTGACTCGTGACCGGTTAGAATCACATAAGTTAATACTGTGTAAATTACTGCTCATTAGTAAATGTATTAATTTTATGAGGTGCATGGCATGTGATCTGCCAAGATGTACTTTTGTTATTGTAACTATTAGGGAAAGTTGTGATGAACAGATGAGCTCTGTGAATTGTCTTGTGAAAAAGATTAATGCTGCATCGATTACACACAGTAAGCACCTCTCTTGTAGCTCATATCTTAAGAACTATGATCCCGCTCAATGTGAATTTCTGCAGTCCACTGCAGATATGACATCTATTAAATGTGTGACTGATGTCAGGAAGTAGCAGCAAGTATTTTGGGCTGACCTTATAATCTAGCTCAGTCGTGCTGTCAGCCTACTGTGCGCCCACACACACACACACACACACACACACACACACACACCTCCACTCTCTGTAGAGGTATTTTGTAACCAAGCTATTTTCATCACTTGAGGCAAAGGGAAACTCTTTGTTATTCTTGGCAAGCGAATAAAGCCAAGAGACTGTGTAACACATGTATCCGTTTTCATGAAGCCATTTAGTACTTGATGGTTTCAGATTTGCCGCAGCGCTGAACTAAGTGCATCTTGTCTGTTTGCGCGTAAATTGAGATGGGAATGCGCTGGAGGAGTTGTGGCAGGCCCTCCCTGCTAGCTTCTGTGCCAAGCGTTTGAACAGAATAATAGGCAATCCGTATATTTCACCTGACGTCTAACGTCAGCTGCCCCGGCATCCCTCACCCTCTGAGGTCTGCGCAACTAATCGGATGCCGAAAGAATGTGATGTACAGGGTAGACTGCTTATAGTTGTGTTGCTATTTTAGTGTGAAAGGTGTCTTTCTGAATGCGTATGATGTAGATTTTGGCATGTCGGGGAGGTATGCTGTAGTCTGTGTCTGGTAGCTGTCAGGTTTGGCAGCATGCCTCTGAACGTCATTCGAGAGCACTGTAAAATCCTGCTGTGATGAGGACTAGGGAGCTGGGGGTATTTCACAGAACGCATTACTTGGTTAGCTGGACTACTGTGCTGAATAAAATCTGGAACTGCTCTTTTTACTTCAGTCCGTGTTCCATTTTTGTGAGGGTTCCGGGTTTTACGGAGTTATCCATCTCCATAATCCTGCTTTGTTAGACAATGCCCTGGAAGACTGGTCTTGGTGTTTTAATAATAAAAAACCAATAAGTTATGCCAAGAGTGCATAGCAGTAAGCTTCAGGCTTGAATTTCTTCATATGAGAAGTTATTAAAAACAAGTGACTTGGATAGATTATGCAAGTGATTTGTCAAATCCTGAATGTTTGAGGTTTTTATTAGTTTGTGGCTTTTGTCTGATTGTAGAGCTCTCCTCAGTGGCCTTGCACGGTGACCCTGTGATTGGTCGGTATGCGAGTGTGGATGACCGAAAGCTGCCTGATGAGAGCAGCAGCTGTATCCTCAGTGCAGCAACTCTAGAGATGCCTGACCAGGCCCAACCGAAAGATGAGCACATATCCATCAGGATTCAGCATCTTTCGCTGGAGGGTCCCATTTCAGCGGCGTCCACAGAGGTTTCTGGGAATGATGCGTCCCAAAATGGCCCTGTCCAGGAGGCAAAAAACCCCAGCCCAGAAACCACGCTCTCAAGTCCAGATGAACCCCAGATATTGGAGGATGTCACAGGAACAGAGAATTCTGGGTGCAGCATGTCCCAGTCAGAAGCTGGGGCGAGCAGCCAGGACCATGTGCCCTCCACAGCACTGTCATGCGCAGAGACTGAGCAGAAGGAGGGCCACATGCTGATTTCAGCCACTTCACAAGGCTTAAAAGAGCAGGGCATGGGTCCGGAGTGGAAGTCTGAACCCTCCTTGGAGGAGGGTCAGCAGGCCACTCTCCCCGGCGGCGAGGGGGGCAACGACACGGACCTCCAGAACGGAAGTCTTGAGGTGATCGTGGCGGAGGCGGCTCTCTCTGGAGGTGGAGGTGAGTCCTGGAGGCACTGGAGCACATTTAATCTCCCTGGAGCAGAGTACTGAGCGTTAGACACTGCACTCAGCATTTTAAATCTACTGGAGCTTTTCTCTTCATATAAACTATCCATTCTGAAGGAACGGAATAGGATACCTTTTGCATCCATGCTCATAGATGTATGAATCGCATGTTAAGGCAATTCATTGCCTTGTCAGCGGATGGGAGTCGAGCTTACTGGGGGTCATCGCACCATCTGCCATTAGACTTGTGTGTGTTTTTGTCGTTTCCAAGATTCTGAGGTTAGCAGCGGCTGTCCGTCGGGCACGACTGAAGGCCCAGATAGCAGTGGCCCATCCACGTGCCCGCAGATCTGGGATCTCACCGTCTGGGAGATACAGGTGCCAAAGGTCAGCATATATGTGCTCCATTTTGGAAAATGGTTCAGCTGGTAAAGCCTGTTGGGTTGTTATTGCATGTGTTGAGTTGGACTATCACATACACAGAAGGCCATAACCAAAACTGCCAGGGTTTGGAATAAAAGGGCAGTTTCCTGTTATTTTTCCTGTTTTGTTGGCAGTGACTCTGCTTTAGTCTGTCAAATCTGGAATCCTCAAAACACCAGAGCCTGCTGAAACCGTGCCATCAGAATGTCTCAAGCTTGCATCATTTTTATTACCTTCCATTCCTCCATATTGCCAGCAGGTGTCCCTGCTGCCCTCATATTGGAAACGAGCAGTCGGATGATTTAATCAACATGTGCATAATTTGTGTAAAATTACAATTAAACCAATTAAGCCAGCTGTAAAAACAGCAGGGCTGTCAAAAACTAAATAAAATTGCTTTGACAGAACATTTAGAACAATATCCATCAGGATGGTTGCATGTGTTTTATGCAATTAGTTTTGAGATTGCTTATATTATACACACAAGGCGCCAGTAGACATCTGAAATGAAAACATTTAAAGACCCCACGCAGTGCTGAGCCACACCAGCCCTAACTGATCCAGATTTAGGGAATTTACGACACGTTTTGGACCTCACACCAGCTGCAAAGTTCCTAAGGTCGGTGTCCTTCAAGTGTTTGTTTTTCCAGGCCTGAAAAATGGAAGTGCCTTGTGTACTATACGGTTACTTTCTCTACCCAAAATTTGGAATGACCATGTGGCGTTTCTTTAAGGTAAGGGAATAGGCTGTGAATACTACAAGTGTGTATAAGACTTTCAAAGAACAGCTGAAGACTTTCAAAGACAGGTCCCCTGCTGAAGTCAATTCCCCGAACATGCAGCGATGACCTTCTCCTGCCCAAAATAAGGTTTCTCGGGGCAGTTTTGCTAACCTTGCGTTCCCTTTCTCCAAACAGCTGCTTGTGGGGAGATTAATTGGGAAGCGGGGACGATATGTGAGCTTCCTGAAACAAAAGTCCGGAGCGAAGATCCATATTTCCCCAAGGCTTTACGCTCAGGAGTTTCAGATATGTCACATAGAAGGTGAGGGGTCTCTGACTAATGTAACATGAGCTTAGTGGGCGCTGCCCGTTACTCCACTACTGTGTCTGTTCATCTCTCTCATGCATTTTTACTTATTGAAATTTTTATTTGAATTACTTCCACCAACACTTGACTGTTCAAATGGTGTCTTAATGGTGCTAGGGTAGCCAGGGTTGGTACCGCACCTTCCATAGTGTATATTGGTTGTTGGTTGTTGGGCTGAGGTTGGCAGCCTCTCAAATGGTGCATTAAGTGTGGTGGAGTGGTGTGTTTGCATACATGTGGCCTCGTGTAGAGGTTATAATTGTTGAACTGTTATTGTATAAATCTCATGTGTTTTATCTGGATCCATTTTCACCTGTAGGGACGAAGCAGCAAGTGCACAAAGCATTGGGGCTGATTAAGAAGAAGTTTGAAGATCTGGATCTTGGCAATGTCTACTCACCTCCTGCATCCAAACTTCCTTCCTTGCCCATAACGTCCTGGGTAAGTCGGGCTGAGGCCTCTCAATTTGGGCATGTCTGCGGGACAGGGGTGGGCAGAGCTGAGAATGAAGGGTGGTCTCTCTCCTTCAGCTGCTGCTTCCCGACAAGGCGCTGGTGGATGTTACCGTGGTGAAGGTTGTGTCGGCGAGTCGCGTGTTCGTCCAGCAGCCAAACCACCCATCTTACCCGGCGCTGAGCGCGCTCAATGAGGACATGCGCCTGTGCTACTCTCAGCCTGCGCCTGGTCTACCCTCCCCCACTGAGGGTGAGTATGCCTCCCTGTCCCCGGTGCTTCGCTCTGACTGTTCGTCTCTCTCTGCGTGTCTGACTGTTCGTCTCTCTCTGCGTGTCTGACTGTTCGTCTCTCTCTGCGTGTCTGACTGTTCGTCTCTCTCTGCGTCTCTGACTGTTCGTCTCTCTCTGCGTCTCTGACTGTTCGTCTCTCTCTGCGTCTCTGACTGTTCGTCTCTTTGCGTCTCTGACTGTTCGTCTCTTTGCGTCTCTGACTGTTCGTCTCTTTGCGTCTCTGACTTCGTCTCTGCGTGTCTGACTGTTCGTCTCTCTCTGCGTGTCTGACTGTTCGTCTCTCTCTGCGTGTCTGACTGTTCGTCTCTCTCTGCGTGTCTGACTGTTCGTCTCTCTGCGTGTCTGACTGTTCGTCTCTCTCTGCGTCTGACTGTTCGTCTCTTTCTTTCCATCTTTATCTGTGGCTGTGTTCAGTGAGCACGTGTGCGCACACGTGGTGGTTTGTGTCATAAAGCCGTTCTTTTCTCAGCCGGCGTCATCTGTGCTGCTCCTGGGACAGACGGGGCGTGGTGGCGGGCGCAGGTCATATCCTTCCACAAAGACTGCGACGAGGCAGAGATCCGATATGTGGACTACGGCGGCTACCATAGAGTGAAGATGGGCACCCTGCACCAGATAAGGTGTGCTAGAGCCTCCTCACACCTCCTCCTCACTGCGAGAGGACACTGCTTCACCTTTCAAATGTAATGGTGCTCTTTCAGTGGTGCTCTGTGGCAGCCTGTTAAACCCTCTCACTGCGTTTTTACAGGTCAGACTTTGTGACATTACCGTTCCAAGGAGCCGAGGCGGTATTAAGCAACCTGCATCCATTACCAGGTACTGGATTCCTTCATTTGCACTGTATTCCTTTTTCTAACTCGGTTCGCTGTTGTATTTCCTTTTCCAAAATAGCAGAACGTGAAGCTGTGTGGACACTTCTCTGCTGACGTTAGGTGGGTTCAACTGCCAGCGAGTCGTCCTCGACTTAATAAAATCCTTTTCCTGCTGCAGGAGAAGATGGGTTTTCAGCGGAAGCGAGTGCCGTGCTTGAGGAGATGACAAGAGGGGCCCCTCTGCTCGTGCAGGTATGGCAACGGTGTGACTGAAGCTCCTTTTCAAAACCAATAAATGCACATCCCTAGACAAGTGGCTCAGAGAAGAGTGCTCACTGACAGTACTCTCTCCTTTCCAGGTGACCAGCTACAGCGACAGCGGCATTCCTTTCATAGAGATGTGGAAGGTGGTCAAGGAGGAGGTATTTCTTTGTGTGGCAGTCTGAACGCCTGGCGGGACTCGCTGTTAGAGCAGCGGATGTCTTCACACGCAAGTGAATCGAGTGCTTTCAAAGCCGCTGATGTCTGTGCTGCAGAGATCAGGACCGTCTCGCTACCTTGAGCCGATTTATATAAACACTAATGGAACCAACTCAAATACATATTTTGAAACGGAGTAGACTGTAGATATTGCTGGTCAAATTGTAATGACATTGTAACATATTTTCGGCCCCGAGTTAAACATAGGACTTTGCAACAAACAAAGATGAAACCTACTGGCGCTGGCAGAAAAGATTTTTGTTCCGCTTCAGAGGAACTCAGTCACGCTTGCTAGTCCCATTTTTCTTGTCTTCAGACCCTTAATGCTGAACCAGAGCATTTGACAGAAAAGGCTCTATGCATTAAAAAGTGAAGTGCAGGAACGCAATCAAATCAAGGTGATTAAGCTGTGGCATATGAATACATTGGGACTGGAGAGTACAAGTGTGAGCCTGATTTGAATGCACTCATCTACACCTCATCTGAGGTGATTGTACCTTGATTTTTTATTTTCAAGATCTTTTTTTTTTTCTTAAAGATTAGTGCGGTTTGTTGAATCGGTTAGTGACGCGACTGCGGTCGAATTTCAGCGCTTTGCCATGAAAAGCCACCTCCCCTGATATCTAGCGTCAGGGTGGCTGAGAGATGAAGTTGTCATCAAGTGTCTTTTGTTTAAATGCACTGATTAGGGCGAAGTGCTGTGAGCTGCCCTAAGAGTTCCCTGTGAACAGTTTTGTTCTGCGTCCAACCAGTTCCTCCATGTTTCTTCTCGTCCCCCAGCTGGTGTCTGTGAACCGCACTCTGGTGGATCGTGGACTCGCCTCTTGGCTGGAAAGCTTCTGAGTGCCGCCCAAAATGGACATCACGCACAACTGACCAATGACCTGCATCGTTTCCCACAGGCCCCTCCCTCTTTCTTTTCTAGCCACTTCATGTTGGAGTTTAGCCTTGACCTGTTGACTGGTTTTTATTAGCCACAGATGTTACAAGCCTGATTTTGCTATATGTTCCCCTCTTTTGGAAGTTGTTTTTAAAACTCTTAAGCGAAATTAAATTGCGAAGATTTGAAAGTCAGCATTCTGTATGTCAATAAGGCCGTTTCCTTCCTACACTGAACAGTCTCAGAAATGGAAAAGGCCAGAATAATGTGTGTGTTTCTTGTAAATGTAAAGATATTGTAGGATTTAATAAAGATTGTCAAGATTTCCATATCACTTGACATTTATTTTTCTGCTGTCCTCTCACAATAGATCGTGGAAAATCAGGCTTTGGAGGTACAACTATTAAAAAGAAAAAAAATGCATTGAGAAATTGAATTGGTTCTCTTGCTGTATTAGACTTGCTGTGTATCATTGATCGACATGGTTTTCTGTAAGAATTGGCCCTTGGTATGAATGAGAGATATTTTAAACGATTAAATATTTCTCACTCAATGTCCACTTATCAAGGCTTGAGCTTCATGTACATGGTGTATTTGTGCCAGCCCACAGCAGTGACCTGTTGAAAATACAGGGCTGCCAAATTCTGAATAATGATTTGGCGCTCCAAAGTGAGGTCAGAGTTAAAGAAATCTGTTTATTTTACATTCCGTTGACGAAGTTTTTGTACCTTCTGTAAAATACAATGGTGTGGCTGAATTATTTATTTCCTGCCACAATGTCCTTCAGCTGAATCCCCTGCTCACTGCCAGTGTTGTGGACACATTTTTTAGAGCAGGGGTGCACAACTCCAGTCCTGGAGGGCCGGTCTGCGAGCTGTGATCTGCAAGCTGGTTTTTGTTCCAACCAATTACCTGAATTTATTTTTTCTGACTGCTCTAGAAATTGTGTTGGTTCACTTCTGTACTTGAGCACAGTAAAATCTTTAGGACACAGTAGCAGACACTTTAGCTGGTGCATATAAAAATGTCAGATCAAGATATAATTAATGGTACAACAGGTAAGATTGTTACAAGACCAATGTAAATCCATTCCTATCATTGAAAAAGGCTCACTGACACGTTGATTCACCCATTACATTACATTAATGGCATTTGGCAGACGCTCTTATCCAGAGTGACGTACAACAAAGTGCAAAGTGCGTACCTATAACCAGGGATAAGTGCGCTGGAAGCACCAATGTTTAGAATTTGATGCGAGCATGACAGGCAGCCAGTGGAGGGAAGTAAGCAGAGGAGTGACATGAGGTTGAAGACCAGACCAGCTGCTGCATTCTGGATAAGTTGGAGGGGTCTGATGGCAGACGCTGGGAGGCCAGCCAAGAGGGAGTTGCAGTAGTCCAGGCGGGACAAAACCATCGCTTGGACCAGGAGCTGGGTTGAGTAGGGGGTGAGAAAGGGGCGGATTCTCCGGATATTGTATAGGAAGAAACCTGCATGACCGGGTCACCGCCGCAATGTTCTCAGAGAGGTCTGCTGTCCATCACCACGCCGAGGTTCCTTGCACAGGGTGATGGCGTCAGTGAGGTATCCCCTCGGGAAATGGAGAGATCCAGATGGGCAATGGTAATAGCAGGAATGAATATCATTTCAAGTCTTATCTGGGTTGAGATTTAGATGGTGGTTGTCCATCCAGCTCTGGATGTCACTCAGGATGTTTCTCCCCCTCTGCCTGTGTTTATATTCGGGTTTCAAAATATGCAGTTGACAGGCCGGCACTCAAACTTTTGGATCAAAACTTCTTATAGCTGTATAATAATTCAAGCTCATTGGTTGAAAATTGGTTCTAATTGCCACAGCCAATGCCGTGACAACATCAGCGTGTTCACAGAGAAGGGGTGGGATAAACAGTGTTGTGGTTTGAGCGTGTTTGTTGCTGCAATTCCTCTCTTGACCATTAGAAGTCCAAAATTACCTATTGAATGGTAAATGGTTGGCATTTATATAGCGCCTTTATCCAAAGGGCTGTACAATTGATGCTTCTCATTCACCCATTCATACACACACTCACACACTGACACACTGACGGCAATTGGCTGCCATGCAAGGTGCCGATCAGCTCATCAGGAGCATTTGGGGGTTAGGTGTCTTGCTCAGAGACACTTCGACACAGCCCGGGCAGGGGATCGAACCAGCAACCCTCCGACTGCCGGACAACTGCTCTTACTGCCTGAGCCATGTCGCCCCTGTGTACTGTGTAACGGTGAAGTTGGCACAAAATCCTGAAGTGGTTCAGCCCTTGCAGTGCACCCCTGGTTTAGAGCCAGTGCAGGGCCAGTTTTATAATACACCATGATTCCTGCATAAGAGGACAGAAAACTGCCATAAGTTCCAATCCTCGGGGCTTGGATTTCTCTAGAAATTCAGAAACCTAGACATCTCAATGGATGTGTTTTTTTTCTGTTGGAGACCACAAAAAAACAACAAAAAAAGAAAGAAAACTAAGACAAGCTGTTTTTTCACACTAAATTGCTTGTGCAACAAAGTTAGCCTTAAGTAATCAACTTGTCTGAAGTTGTTTACAACTAATTTGGGACTGTTGATTTCTATTAAGAACTTCTAGGTGTTGTAGAATTTATGCTGTAGAATTTTCTTTCTGTGATGTGGTGAAGCAGGCTTTTTAATTGAACCCTGAAGTGTCACAACTGCAGGCTTTTGATCAGAATGAAGGGCTCTTTGTATTAATCTATTACAGGTCTGGAATGTCAGAGTAGGCTTATATTGTAGGTTCGTTTCAATATACAACCATTTTCAGGAGATTGCATTTTTTTACCGATAGTACCAGAATTAAAGCACTCTCGTGGATATGTGATCCTGTTAAACTCTCTTGGGCAAGTACTGGTCTAGTGTTTTTCAGACACCATTTGAGTCATTTGACACAAGCAATGCATTTCAAATTGCTCCATTTACAGAACACTGAACAATTTAGTCTTCAACTGAACAGCGGCCCAGAAGCTGCTTGTTTGTATTTTTTTATTCAGTTGATTACTTCCCACACATCTTAGATTTGTCTTGTCTTTTTTAAGAGAGGCAATGCATCCCCCCCAATGTAGTATACTGTTAAACATACTGGGCTGTAAATAATGACCAAGTAAAATGAATGTGTGCAACACCGGAGCATAACCCGTACAGTCAACTGGAACAGTGGTGGAACTGACTATATCAATGTCATTATGCACGTGTTTTTTCCCTGTTATTGTGTTTAAACCATCATCGATGCGATAGGCCTGCAGCAGGTACATATTTCTTATCTGTTCCAGGTTTATAATGCAAGCCAGAAACTGAATAATTGTACTCACCTACATCGTATTTAGTCCGATATGATCACATACGTGCAGGCTTGTACGGCTGCTATGATAATGTGGCAATTAATGCTTTAAACTGTATAACTGTATACTTGTCTATAAACACTTTATGCATTTCATTATATGATATGTGTACTTATATAAGCAGATAATCATAAGTGAATTGTATTCAAAAGTTTAATTTTTAAATGAAAATGGATATCTTGTAAGCTCTTCTGTTTTGTTATTTAAATATCTTGGTACGTACTGGTATTCATGATCACGTCCATCTTAACAGGTGTTCCAGGACCTGTATCATTTTTCATAAAAAATAAAGGCTTTAATTTATAAGGTCAGATAAAATTATTATTTCCATGGTGCTAGACCATGCTCTCTCCTGGTTCTTAGGCTCTGTAGACATTAACTACGAACCGAAGAGTTTTCTTTTTATCTAAACTATACTGTTCTGAAATTCCCTTTGCAATCTGAAATCCCTTTTCAATCTGAACCTCCCTACTCTCTCCCATGAGGACAAACACTCGATAGGGTTGCCCGCTTTCACCCCTACTGCTTGCTCTATCCTTGGAGCCAAGGCTCAATCAATCCACCAATTGATATCCATCAAACCAATGCGTGAACAACACTCAACATAAAATCTCTTTGTATGCTGATGTCCTGGTATTTGTTAATGATGTCTTTTTTGCTCCCACATTTCCCACACATGCAATACATGCCATGCTGGATAGGAGAAACAGAAGAAACGGATAGGAGAAACGGAACCTGAAATGGGGTGCCATTTATAAAAAGTGCTGCCATTTCTGCTTGTATAAGAGCTGGGAATCTGCGCTTTAACCACATGTGATTGGTTGAATTGCAAATCTGAAAGTGTGGTGCGCACCACCAAATCAAGGAAAAAAATGTCTGTAAACATTACGGAGAGGGCACTGTATAACTCTTTTAATATCGATCTTAATATCCCAGTTGCTAGGCCAGACTTTTGCTTAACTAGATACATTTTTTTGTTCTTTTTGAGCCTATAATTGTCTGGCTCACAGAATCTAAATGTACCGTTCATGTCCAAGCTCATGAAAGGTTTTATTCCTCACTGCACAGACGTACAGTGCCTACAGTACAGTGTTCACCCCCTTCAACTTTTTCACATTTTGTCGTGTTACACCTTAAAATAGCAGTTCCTCCCATTTTGGCTAATGAGCTCTCCTACGGTCAGTGTTGTAGCTGACCTCTTGGTCACTTCAGAGAATTACCCTTCTCCTGTGGTTGCTCAGCCTGATAGTTGTAGTGTCTGGGATGTGCCACATATTTCCCATTTTCTTAGGATGACAAACGATGATGACAAATGACAAAGGATCTATCTGTTTATAACTGAATGATTCCATTTTGAAGTTAAGTTCTTTGGTCTTCATGACAGCTTGTCTGATCTGTTATGAGTCCTTTCATTTTGGTATTTATTCTGCAGTCACCCAGCTGAACACGTGGATTCAAAATCAGCATAGTTGGACCTTGTCAATGTATATAGTTTGATCTTTCAAATGAATGGAATGCATTTGGCCCAATTTAAGTTGTTAATTCAAAGGGGTGAATACTTATCAAGTGTTATTTACTCACCTTGATTTTATTTTTAATATACAGGTGCATCTCAAAAAATTAGAATATCATGGAAAAGTTAATTTTTTCCATAATTTAATTCAAAAAGGGAAACTTTCATATATTCTAGATTCATTACACATAAAGTGAAATATTTGAAGCCTTTTTTGTTTTAATCTTAATGATTATGGCTTACAGTTTACAGCTCAAAAATCCAGCATCTCAATATATTAGAATATTACATAAAACGAATAAAAAATGGATTCATAATACTGAAATGTTGACGTTCTGAAAAGTATGTTCATTTATGCACTGAAAAATGTGAAGACATCAAAATTCATTCTTATCATTATTAGGGGTCCATGCAGCAAAGCTATTTTTACCCAGTTGTTTTTGTTCGGATTTGTCAGTCCACAATTGTACAATGATAGTTATATCAGAAAAAATATGGCTGTGATCCGCCAATCAAAATTCAGCAGCCATTAAAAACATTGTGAGAACTGACCAATAGGCACTGCAATGGTATTACCATATATCAACATTTTGAGTGCTTCAACACATGTTGATCACTGTTTGCGCTACTGCCATCAGCTGTATTTAACCATATTTGTCTGTGCCTGGAATACAAATGTGCTTCAATGACCCACCATGTTCCCCATATTGGATTTCAGTAAATTTGTATTTCTTGAAATACAAATTGGTCCATTTGCATGACGATTGGGTACTGCCTACTTTGATCAAGCTTCTTCCAAAATATCTCACAACCCTGCTGGTGTGGTGGTCCAGTGGTCAGCGCAGTTCCTCTGAGAAAGAAGGTCCTAGGTCCTGGGTCCTGGGTCCTGGGTCCTGGGTACCTACTTTCTGTGTGGACTTTGCATGTTTTGCAGGGCCCTTTATCACATTAGATGGACCTAAGAAGTCTATTATCTTGAAATTTGGTCCATCTGTACTACTGGCCAGCATGTACTAACTTGCAAAACTGAAGGGAATCGGCCAATACAGTACTACAGCACTACATCTGAAAGTGCAGTTAGATGACACGCAAAACTGGAGAGACACAAAGGTGGCACAATTACAGGGAAGAATGAGCATGACCAAATTACCAAATTACGTATTTGCATGCTATGTCATGCTATGTCAAGTCCAATACAGTCCATATCTGAGCATTCAAAAAAATGGTTAAAAAAATTGCAAGAAAACTGTTTCTGACACGATCCTGGTCCGTTTATCACCCAATTCATAAATTTGCTGCAATTTTAAATACAAAATAAAATAAAGTTTTTTTTGCCATTGACAAAACTCCATGCTAGAACTATGGTTCAGTGGTAGCACGGTTGCCTTCTAGCAAGGAGGTCCCGGGTTTAAATCTAGCCAGGGCCCTTTCTCACCTCATCTGCTCCAAGACCCACCCAGGGGTTATTGTACCTTCACCTGCTTGGACTTCTCTCCAGTTTTGAAACTCTGCCAGGTTTATTTTTTTGGTTAATGATCTGTCTGCCACGTATATACCTGTCTGCCTGGATTTTGTGTTTTGGATCTGCCCTCTCGCATTAAAGCCTGCCTTTTTCACATTATCCCTGACTCTGCTATTGATTACTAAATAAAAAAATTTTAAATGTTTTTTTAATTTTTTAATTTAGTAATCAAATTTTTTTTTTAAACCATCACAGGTGCCAAAATTATTGACACCCCTAAAAATTCTTCTAAATAAAAGCAAAGTGAAATTGGCAATATAATTTAATTAATCGCAGTCTAAAGGAACTATATTGTGTCATTCATCACTTTCAGTTTCACTAGAGTATAAAAACGACGTAACAAGCATACAAAATCCTTTTGCCAACCACCAGCATGGGAAAATCCAAAGAACTAGAAGAAGATAGATGACACAGATAGTAATTGACCATCACAAGTCTGGTAATGGGTTCAGAAATCATGAAAAGGTATAAAACATAGAATGGTTACAAAATTGCCAGGAAGACGACGCAAGTGCATATTCTCCCCACAGACAGTAAGTAAGATGGGGAGGAGGCCATCAGTAACTCAAGGATCACAATTAAAGAAACGCAGAGATTGGTTGAGTCTCATAAAGAACCATAAAATTCCATACTATACCAACAAACTCTTTGGAAGGATGGCACAAAGATAGTCCTTACTAAGCACAATAAACAAAACCAAGCATCTGAGTTTGCCAAACCTCATTGGAATAACGACCAAAAGAGAATTTTATGGTCAAAACCAAAAATGAAAGTATTGATATAAACACCATCAAAATGTTTGGTGCAAAAGCGGAATGCATACAAGGATAAGCACCTATACCTAATGTCAAATATGGAGGTGGGTCATTGATGTTTTGCTGCCAGTGGTCCAGGGGCACTATTTAAGATCAATGGCACAGTGAATTAATACCAGGAAATATTGGCAGAAATATTTCTCTCTGCTAGGAAACTGATAGTTCCCCATAGATAGATTGTTAAGTGAAAACAACATTCATGTTCCTGCAATGGCCATCTCCTTAAACTTAAATCCCTGTAGTCTGAAATGAAGAGAGGGGTCCATACACTCACGCTTACCCAAGGATATCAATGATTCTGAAAATATACTACAGGTTGGAAAATAGCGTTTATTTCAATCACGCTATTTTTTTTTTAGTTTACAGTATATTTTGTGCATATTTTTCAAGGGGATTGTATATGGGTTGAAGAAAAAAAGATAACCCTATCCTAAATGTTGCGCAGGCTATAATGCGTTTCTCTCCAACGATAATAATTACAGGGAAGAAGCTAATTTCTGAAATCGTATTAAAGCAAACAAACGTTATTTCTGTATTTATATGCTATTTGTTGTTTTCTGCAAAATCGCAAAATTCTGTTTGTTAGCATATGCATCTGGAAAAAAGATGAAATCAAGTCAAACGAATAAATTAAATCACAGTGCATCACATTATAGCCTAGGCTGTAGGCCTATTGATCATCAGAAGGCAGTGCAAATAAATGCAGTAGCCAACATAACTATTAAAATTTCGGTTTTAGCTGCATAGGCTTTTCTTACATAATTAGATTAGGAAGGCCGGCATTTGAGATTATATATAATTAGATTAGCCGAGTAGTTGATCTTTGTGTGGGCAGATACACTGTAAAATGATACACCATGTCTACCCAATACAATTAAGGTAAGAGATTACAAGTATTATTATTGAATAAATATAACATAATATTTTGTATTAAATTGATATAACGCATAATATTAGTATTATCAATTAACATACCTTAATTGTATTGAGTAGGCCTATTGTGTATTTTATAGGTGTGTAATTTACAATATAATCGACGGTGTAACCAAGCGATATAGTTATAAGAAATATGCTACTGGTTGTCATACCGAGGTCATTATTTAATCCGGTGGCATATATAAAATACAATTGATAAAAATCCGGTGGTATATATATAAAATGTGTACAACCCGCTTGTGCACAATTATATTCAGCTTTGCGTTGCCATGACACTTTCTATGGCAAGAGGTGACGGAAAATTCTTAGCTCTGTTACATAGGTCATTTCCCCAGTTTTTATTATTCAAATTGAGCTCAGGTTGTGACGTAACAATAGATTCCTTCATTAATAATTCAATAAATAAAAAATAAATTATCCTGCTGAAAAGGTGGTGAGTTTATTTAAATCACGAAGTATCGATAGGCTACACGTCAAGGCAATATAGACAATACAGAAACGCAGTTCGATGGAATTCATGCCAGAATCCGAGAGGTATGATATTTATTTGTGAAGTTATGAATTACAATATTCATTCATGTTCACCAAGCTTATCTGACGGAAAAAAATTTTTGTGTGTGTACATGAAATACCGTAGGCCTACATTTTCATCTCTAGAGATTCCGTAGAACTGTTCCGTAGAACTATAGCCTAGCCTGCACCAGCAAGTGTGTTCCAGATCTACTGTGAAAAGTAGCTGGACAAAAAACTAGACCTACTGAAGCAGGCCAAATTTACTAACACGTCTAATTTTATTTGAAAACATTATTATTTGAAACTATTTGAAAGTCCGAATGATTGGTTTAAATTACACTCAGTGACAGACCAGCTGTGACGGAGCTATTACATATGTAATTTCCGTAGAATTTATTTTTGAAATTGAGCTCAGGGTGTGACGTCACAGTAGATGCCTTTAGAGTGCCTTTCAAAATCCAATAAATAAACATAAAATATACGTGGGGTTATCTTGCTTAAAAAGTTCTGCTTAGTTTATTTCGAACTAGAAGCTTTATTAAGGATTAAGGCGATATGGACATTGAAACTCAGTTCGATGGAATTTATACCAGAATCCGAGAGGTAAGGCTACTTTAATGAATTCCAAAATTAATTCATGTTCATCAAGCTTTGTATCTGAAGGGAAGAATTTTCGGTGTATCTTAAATAGCCTACATTTTCATTTTTAGAGATGCTGTAGAAGTTGTTTACTGTAGCCTAGCCTACGCGCAGCACAAGCAAAGGTTTAGTGTACATGAGGCAATTTTCTAGAAGGGATTCAAAACCACTCATTTAAAAACTGAATCCATGTGAGCGGTCCTAATTTATTTTTATAAGTAGCCTATGGGTTTTTGGATTACTATTTATGTGCTTGAGTTGATAGCACTGTAAGAAGGTGGGCAGTGTTATTTTCATGAAAGTGTATTCAGGCCTATCCCTTAAAAAAACTACTGTGAAAAGCAAGGCTAAATTATGAATAGGTAGGGGAGACCGGGATGGTTGTCACACTTTTTTACTCACTTCTGACTCACTTAATTTCAGCAAATCATTTCAATACTAGTGCATCCGTCTCAGGCAATAGTATGTATACCTGTTATCCTTTTGCATTAATAAAAGAAAAAGTTGGGAACTCACAAAGATAACCTGTTATTTAACCTGTCACGGGGTTGGTTGACACACAATATGGGGCTAGTTGTCACAGTAACAGTAACAGTTTTCAGTAAAACATTACCTTGTTTAAACATTTATGAATAACTTGTATGATAGAAATGTGAATTATCTATTAAATCAAAAATTCTTATTTAGAACACACTGACTGTTTAAATGAAAAAAAAATATGCCCAGATGCCCAGGTTTTTCACCAACCTTTCATTGCAAAGTTTTCTCAATGAGGTAAGGTACTGCTTAGATAAAGAGCACTTGCCTTTAATTGACATAACCAGATAACATATAAAAAGAATGTGTATGGACAGACGCTATAGATTTGACATGAAAAATGAAATGTGACAACCATCCCCAAAAGTGTATTTTTGAGGCATTGTAAGCCCACCTTGTGAGCTGTGGTGTAATAACAAGCAGCAGCTGACATCATGTGCTTTGCAGAACAGTTGCAATGACCAATGCAGTGTGACCATGATTGTTCATTCCAAATTGGAGATATAATCAAAGGGGCGAATAATATTGAAACAAATGGTAAATGTTCTTTATATACAGTCAGGTCCATAAATATTGGGACATTGACACAATTCTCCTCTTTTTGGCTCTATACACCACCACAATGGATTTGAAATGAAATGAATGCTTTAACTGCAGACTTTCAGCTTTAATTTGAGGGTATTTACATCCAAATCAGGTGAACGGTGTAGGAATTACAACAGTTTCTATATGTGCCTCCCACTTTTTAAGGGACCAAAAGTAATGGGACAATTGGCTGCTCAGCTGTTCCATGGCCAGGTGTGTGTCATTCCCTCATAATCTAATTTACAAGGAGCAGGTAAAATGTCTAGAGTTCATTTCAAGTGTGCTATTTGCATTTGGAATCTGTTGCTGTCAACTCTCAATATGAGATCCAAAGAGCTGTCACTATCAGTGAAGCAAGCCATCATTAGGCTGAAAAATCAAAACAAACCCATCAGAAAGATAGAAAAAACTGTTTGGAACATTCTTAAAAAGAAAGAACGCACCGGTGAGCTCAGCAACACCAAAGGACCCGGAAGACCACGGAAACCAACTGTGGTGGATGACAGAAGAATTCTTTCCCTGGTGAAGAAAAACCCCTTCACAACAGTTGGCCAGATCAAGAACACTCTCCAGGAGGTAGGTGTATGTGTGTCAAAGTCAACAATCAAGAGAAGACTTCACCAGAGTGAATACAGAGGGTTCACCACAAGATGTAAACCATTGGTTTGCCTCAAAAACAGGAAGACCAGATTAGAGTTTGCCAAACAACATCTAAAAAAGCCTTTACAGTTCTGGAACAACATCCTATGGACAGATGAGACAAAGATCAACTTGTACCAGAATGATGGGAAGAGAAGAGTATGGAGAAGGAAAGGAACTGCTCATGATCCAAAACATACCACCTCATCAGTGAAGCATGGTGGTGGTAGTGTCATGGCGTGGGCATGTATGGCTGCCAATGGAACTGGTTCCCTTGTATTTATTGATGATGTGACTGCTGACAAAAGCAGCAGGATGAATTCTGAAGTGTTTCGGGCAATATTATCTGCTCATATTCAGCCAAATGCTTCAGAACTCATTGGACGGCGCTTCACAGTGCAGATGGACAATGACCCGAAGCATACTGCGAAAGCAACCAAAGAGTTTTTTAAGGCAAAGAAGTGGAATGTTATGCAATGGCCAAGTCAATCACCTTACCTAAATCCGATTGAACATGCATTTCACTTGCTGAAGACAAAACTGAAGGGAAAATGCCCCAGAACAAGCAGGAGAACAAGCAGGACAGTTGCAGTAGAGGCCTGGCAGAGCATCACCAGGGATGAAACCCAGTGTCTGGTGATGTCTATGCATTCCAGACTTCAGGCTGTAATTGACTGCAAAGGATTTGCAACCAAGTATTAAAAAGTGAAAGTTTGATTTATGATTGTTAGTTTGTCCCATTACTTTTGGTCCCTTAAAAAGTGGGAGGCACATATAGAAACTGTTGTAATTCCTACACCGTTCACCTGATTTGGATGTAAATACCCTCAAATTAAGCAGCAATGGTAATAAATACAAGATATACAACATAGTATAATAGAATGTCAATCTATAATATGCTTGAAATTCACTATACTCTCATCTAATCAATCAGACACTTGTTAATTAAGTATAATTTGATGTTTAAACTTGACGAAAGACAAACACAAAAAGCATTTTTGCAGATACTGCACCTTGGCTTTGTAGGACCAAATAATTATACTGCAGTAAAACAAAGGCAAAGTGGGAGGCACATATAGAAACTGTTGTAATTCCTACACCGTTCACCTGATTTGGATGTAAATACCCTCAAATTAAGCAGCAATGGTAATAAATACAAGATATACAACATAGTATAATAGAATGTCAATCTATAATATGCTTGAAATTCACTATACTCTCATCTAATCAATCAGACACTTGTTAATTAAGTATAATTTGATGTTTAAACTTGACGAAAGACAAACACAAAAAGCATTTTTGCAGATACTGCACCTTGGCTTTGTAGGACCAAATAATTATACTGCAGTAAAACAAAGGCAAAGTGCATTATAGCCTGTAAATCTGTCAAATTTAGCCTGAATGTCAATCTACAATATGCTTGGAGTTCACTTCACTCTCATCTAATCAATCAGACAATTGGTAGTTAAATATAATTGTATGCTTAAACTTGGCGAAAGAAAAACACAAAAAGCTGTTTTTCTCATTTTGGCATTTTTGCAGATACTGCACTTTGGCTTTGTAGGGCAGTATAGGTGACAGGGAACAGGAAGCGGTTGGAGGAGTCCCTGGGGCCGCTGATCGCTGGACTTCCCCCTGGAGCACTCATGACAAGCGGCCACAAATTCAGCCGTATCGAGTTTGATGGTAGGCCACCAGAAGCAGTGGCCCAGGAGAGCCAGCTTGCGGTTGATCCTAGGGTCACAGGCAAGTCGGGACGTGTGAGCCCACTCCAGGACTAGCGGACAGACCACTTTGGGAACGAACAGCCAGTTGGCAGGCGTGTTTTCAGGTACAGGACAGCCCCTCAGGGCGTCTTCCACCTTGCTAACTATAGTCAGCTTGGTGGCGGCAACCAGGGTATTAGCAGGCAGGATGGTGGCAGGTTACTTGTCATCTTGAGGAGGTGAGTATAGTCGGGAGAGGGTATCAGATTTCACATTCTTGGAGCCAGGCCAGTAGGTTAGGGAGAAGTTGAAGCAGTTGAAGAACAGGGACCACAAGGCCTGGCAGGGGGTTGAGTCTTTTGGCCGACCTCAGGTACTCCATGTTGCGGTGGTCGGTCTAGACAATGCGGTGGCCCCCTCCAACAGATGCTGGCACTCTTCCAATGCCAACTTCACTGCCAGGAGTTCCCAGCCGATGCTGTAATTTCTCCCCGTGGGTGAGAGGTGGCAAGAGAATAAGGTGCAAGGGTGGACCTTGTTGTCGGAGAACTGTTGGGACAGGACAGCTCCGACCCCGGTATCAGAGGCGTCCACCTCCAGGGTGAATTGCTTCTCTGGGTCGGGCATCGTCAGAACAGGAGCTGAGGAGAAGCGCTTCTTCAGGTCTCAGAAAGTGAATTCGGCAGCGGGTGTCCAGGAGAAGGTGATCTTGCTTGATGTCAAGGCAGCCAGGGGAGTGGCGATTGAGCTGTAATTTCTTATGGCAAATTGGCAAACCCCAGGAAGTGTTGGAGTTCCTTGCGGTTGGTTGGAGGGGGCCAAATAGCAACAGCGGAGGTCTTTTCGGTGTCCATTTCGAGCTGCCCCCTGGAGATGACAAAACCGAGAAACTGGATAGAAGGTCGATGGAATTTTCACTTTTGGGCTTTGACAAACAGACTGTTCTCCAGGAGGCGACGGAGCACTTGGTGGACGTGACTGATGTGTTCCTCCAAGGTAGCAGAGAAGATTGTCCAGGTAGACAAAGAGAAAGCGGTTGATCATGTCTCAGAGGACATCATTGATGAGGTTTTGGAAGACGGCTGGCACATTGGTGAGCCCAAAGAGCATCACAAGGTACTCGTAGTGGCCGCTCAGGCTATTGAAAGCTGTCTTCCACTCGTCTTCCACTCCACTGCAGACCAGGTAGTAAGCGTTGCGGAGATCCAGTTTAATGAAGAATTGTCATTTTTGAAGTGATGAAAAGGCAGAGGAGATGAGTGGGATGGGGGAGTGGTTCTTAATTGAATGTCATTAAGTCCACAGTAGTCAATGCAAGGCAATGCAAAGACTTGTCTTTTTTCTCCACAAAGAAGAACCCGGCTCCAGCAGGAGAGGATGAGGGATGGATCAGACCAGCAGCCAGGGAGTCCAAAATGTATTTTTCCATGGAGAGGGTGTCTGGGACGAAGAGGGAGAAGAGACGACCTCTCACCGATAAGGAGGCAGAGAGCAGGCTTGGAAGACTTCTCCCATGTTGTGGTAGACAGGGGGCACGGAGGACTGGTCAGGTGGTGTCTCAGGAGTGTCAGGAGTGGACTCGGGTTGGTTGGATGCAGACTGGAGGCAGGACTGGTGACAATTGGGGCTCCAGCTCGTGATGGTTCCCCGGACCCAGTCGACTTGGGGGTTGTGCTGAAGTAGCTATGGTCTGCTCAACACCACTGGGACCAGGGGAGACTCCATGACATGAGCTCCTGGTGGTTGCCTGAGATCTGCATCCGAACTGGGAGTTGATCATGTCGACTGCAGCCAGGGGTGCACCAGTGATGGCATTGGTGCGGAGGACCTGGGAGAGGGTAGAGGTCGGAACCCCCAGGCGATGGACCAGAGTGGGGCAGATCAGGATGGCATCGGCTCTGGCGTCGATCAGAACTCGCAGTTGGTGGTGAGCCCCCTTCCAGAAGATGTAAGCCATGATGGTGGATCTTGAGGTTGAGGGGGATGTGTTCAGGGTATTGCCCGTCAGGACCCCCTCTTTTACTGATGGATGTGGGCTTTTAATAGACAGGTCCGGATGTAGTGGCCAGGTCCAGATTCCCTCACCCATCTC
Organism: Conger conger; assembly: GCF_963514075.1. NCBI lineage: Eukaryota > Metazoa > Chordata > Actinopteri > Anguilliformes > Congridae > Conger > Conger conger. The sequence continues at coordinate 38,417,107 of NC_083766.1, forward strand.
TCCCTCTCCATGGTGGTGAGGTGCGTCCCACCTGCATGGGTTCAGGTTCAGGAACTGGTGGTTCTTGGGAGACCCAGCATTGGGACGAGGGCCTGAGGTAGCAGAAGACGATCAGGATCTTGGGATCGCCTGGTCAAGCGATGTTCCCTCAGCTGAGTGTCCACCCAGATCGCCAGGTCGATGAGGGCATCCAGGGAAGCCGGCAGCTCACAGGTGGTCAGTTGGTCTAAGGTAGCTTCGGACAGACAATTCTGGAATGCACCATGGAGCTCTGTCTTGCCCCAGCCTGCAGACACCGCCAGGGTCTGAAACTCAATGGAGTAGTCTGAAACTGACCAGGAAGCCTGGTGGATACGGAACAGTTCACGGGAGGCAGCTCGTCCGGAGATGGCCCGGTCGAACACTATCTTCATTGCTGTGGAAAAGAGAGCAAAGCTGTAGCATTCGGGGGCTCGACCGGACAGGAGGACGATGACATAAGCCACCTTGGAGCGTTCATTGGGGAAGGTAGACAGCTGTAGCTCGAATATGAGTGAGCACTGGCAGGAAAGAGGCACAGTTCTTGGGTTCGATGTTGTAGCACTCTGGTGGTGGCACACGGAGCTCTGGATGGGACCGGACCGGTTCTGGAGCAGGTACCGGTGGAGGCGTGGAGATGTGTGGGCTTGCCAGGGTAGTAGCCAGCGCAGCCATCTGGTGGAGTAGAGCATTCATGTTGCGGCTTAGAGAGCGAATTTCGTCCTTGTGTACGCATTGTCCCTGGAGTCTCAACGCCTCCATAGCAGGGGTCGGGCTCACTGGGTCCATTCTGGCCAGATTGTTCTATCAGGTCCATAGAACAAGCAACCCATTTGCGAGACCAAGGCGTATGATTTATAATAAAAGTCTTTGTTATAAAGATGCAGGTCAGACAGGCGAGGGTCAATAGCCAGCAAACAGATACAGCAGGGATCAGGCAGTTCGTAATATAAAGTCCAGGCAATGGGTCAGAATTCCAGCAAACAGGTGTATCAGGGATAATCTAAAACGTAATTGTGGCCACAGGCGAAGGGTAATTAACAAGCGGGCTAAGCAGACAAAAACAGAATCTAGAAACAAAAGTTGGTATTCAAAAACAGGTCGATACCCTGCGGGTCAAAAGTAAACAGATGGGAGAATCTAAACGCGGAAGTCAGGAACGTAACAGAAGTCTATCAGAAAACATCAGGTGTGGGAAACAATCAGGAAGTAAAACGCAGGTGAAATGAATGAATGGAGTGAACTAACAGGGTCTATGGTGTGCACAGAAGTAACAAAAACACAGAAACGCAGACAACAGACAGAATACAATACATAGAAAACACGAAAACCTAACAGAAAAGGGGTCTCGTATTGTTCATTATGTAGGCCCATCTTTGGTTAACCGTCGTATTCATATAGTCATATATACTTCTAAATGTTGTTATTAAAATTAAATGTTATTGCACTGTAAAGGGTTGAAATCCGCTCTAAAATTAAGCACCCCATATATTTTTCTTTTTTTAATTTTGAATACAATCCAGTATTATACAGAATCTAAACGATTAATAACCTTTTATTCCATGGAAATGACCTTCCAGGCCATGAGGGTGAGCTTCCTGCTTGCTCGCGATCAATAGATTCTGCGTTTTCTTCATGGATTTTCAAAGAAATCTACCATTGAAAAGCTAAACAACTTCATCACCTGTTGTGTCTCTTATTACACACTACAGATTATCCGACCTCTGACCCCCTAGTGAGGCGGCACGGATGGTGCGGTGGGTAGCACTGCCACCTCACAGCAAGGAGATCCTGGGTTCGAATCCCCGTCGGCCGGGGCCTCTCTGTACGGAGTTTGCATGTTCTCCACGTGTCTGCGTGGGTTTCCTCCGGGTACTCTGGTTTCCTCCCACAGTCCAAAGACATGCAGGTTAGGCTGATTGGAGAGTCTAAATTGCCTATGGTGAATGGTGTGTGTGCCCTGCAATGGACTGGCGACCTGTCCAGGGTGTATTCCTGTCTTTCGCCCAATGTATGCTGGGATAGGCTCCAGCCCCCCTGCGACCCTGTTCAGGATAAGCGGGTTCAGATAATGGATGGATGGATGGATGACCCCTAGTGGAGGGCAGGTAACACCAACAGTGCCACATCCTGGCTAAACGCCTCTAGAAACAGGTGCCATGATTTATTTTTCTCCTTCTTCCCCTTCTCCTTCAGGTGCTATGATTTCTTCTTCATCATCATCTTCTTCCACTTCTCCTCCTTCTTCTCCTCCTCCTACTTATTCTTCTTTTTCTCATCTTCTTTCTTCTCTTATTCCTCTACAGCCAGTGGGGCTGGAATTAAAGATGGTTACAGTGTTGAAGAAATTGTGACTTTTCTGAAAAGAACAAAAAAACGAAATGATCTCAGATTAAAGATCATTTTCCAAATCTAAGTTATTTGTTGACTCAGTAATGGCTCGCATGAAAATCAAACGGGAAGGGGCATTTCCTCATCCTAAAGCTTGTACAGAAGGCATAAGGCCAATTAAAAGATGATAATGATCAACAAAAGTAAGCTGATCCCCCTGATGCATTGCTGGGTTTTCATTTTTTCATCACTCATACCTGAGGCAAAAGTAGCATCTCTTAACTTAAATGGGGCACAGGAAGTAAAACATATTTTCCTGTTAGTAAGGCAAAAGCACATTCATGTCATGTTTGCTCAGGAAACGCACAGTGATACTGTAAATGAGGTTGACTGGAAGAAAGAGTGGGAGGGTGATGTATTTCTTAGATCAACCAGTGCAGGTGTGGCTATTTTGTTTCCGAAGTTCTTCTCACCACTATCTCATGATGTGGAAGAGATGGTAGGGGGTAGACTTATGAAGGTGGTAGCAACATTTGATCATTTAAACATTGATGTCTATGCCCCAACAAATGGGCCAGAGGGAATGTTATTTTTGAATACACTGAATGACATTTTAGCTAATTGTAGTACAGCTCAAGATACACTGGATAGGAATCACACAGAGCCAAATGCACCGTTAGTAGATTAATTTGTGAGATTATTAAGACTCATGAATTGTGTGATGTCTGGAGGCATGTCCAGGGGCAGCAGAGACTGTATACTTGGACACACACCAGAGATAATGTCATTTCAAGGGCTAGGTCTGATAGAATGTATGTGTTTGGACATCAGGCTAGTATGATTAAATAGTGTCATATTACCCCTGTGGGGTTTTCTGCCAGAAACCTTCTCTTTGCAAACTGGTAAGCCTGGAAGTGCTTATTGGCATTTCAACACCACATTACTACAGGATGTCAGTTTTCAGTAGGTTTTTGGGGGGCAATGGAAAAAACAGAAGCGTTTTTATACTTCTTTACAACAATGGTTGGACTGTGGGAAATTACTGATTAAACAGCTGTGCTTGCAGTACATTCGGTGTCACATGAAAAATCTAACAATCTATAAGGGTTTTGGAGAGTGAAATAGAAGCCCTCCAAACTTAGAGACGTCAAGAGAAACAATTCAAGCTCTCCAAGAAAAAGAAGCCTCTTTGGTTGACCTCCTATGCATGCAAGCTCAGGGGTTTCTGGTGCCATGAAAGTATAGCAGAAATGGATGCCTTATCAATATAATTATTTGGCCTAGAGAAGATAGATTAGTTGTTTGAATTCTGTCACAGGTCAGGAACTTACAGAACCAAATGCAATTTGAAGAAAGGCAGTGGACTTCTTCCTTAGCTCTATTCAAGAGGCAGGATGGGTCCATTATTTTCATGACAGGCTTCCAAAGGTACATGGAGATGAAGAACTGGGGGGGGGGGGTCTTCTCCTTCTCAGGTTAGAGATGAGACGCTGTAGTGTGAGGAGCTGGGATAAGTGTGGAGGCACTCGAGCGTGCTGAGGTTAGAGAACGGACTGCACTTGTATGTCTTTCATGATCTGAAAGCATTTTACAGTGAAGTGGGAAGCTACCCCCCTAACCACCGGTGTGTAGCATTGATGTCCAGCAGATGCTTTTGTGCCAGATAGCTCACCACACATCAGAGGGGGGGGGGGGGGGGGGGGGGGCGGTTGTCTCAGCAGGAACTATACACAGCCTTACAGGGCATGGAGAGAGGGAAGGTCCCTGGCATTGATGGGTTGCCAGCAGATTTTTTTGGCAGGTGCTGGGTGAATATTTCTTAGGTGTGCTACATTTACATTTACATTTTAGTCATTTGGCAGACGCTTTTAATCCAAAGCGATTTACAAGTGCATAGGTTCTACCATAAGTCAAAGCATCACATCCAGAAACTAGCAAAATACACATGAAATGATGTTCTAAACATAGTTGTCATCATAAGTGCATATTTTATTTTTTTATTTTTTTTGGGGGGGGAGGGGGGGGGTTAGACAAGGATAGGGATATCAGAAAGGAGGGGCAGGGGAAATCAGGAGGGAGGACTAAGGTAGAGTTTGAAAAGGTGGGTTTTGAGTCTGCGTCGAAATAGGGGGAGGGATTCTGCTGTTCTGACAGTGGTAGGCAAGTCATTCCACCACTGAGGAACCAGAACGGAAAACAGGCGTGAACGTGCAGCTCGACCGCCAGGTGCACGTAGAGAGGGAACCATAAGGCGACCAGAGCTGGCAGACCGGAGTGGTCTAGCTGGGGAGTAGGGAGTGATCAGGGATTGTAAGTAAGGTGGGGCAGTCCCCTTAGCAGCCTGAAATGCCAACACTAGGGCCTTGAAACGGATGCGTGCGGCAATAGGAAGCCAGTGGAGGCCAATGAGAAGCGGGGTGACATGAGCCGACCTGGGCTGACTGGTGATCAGGCGGGCTGCAGCATTCTGGATCAGCTGGAGGGGCTTGATGGCACAAGCTGGGAGACCAGCTAGGAGGGAGTTGCAGTAATCCAGGCGGGAAATGACGAGCGCCTGGACTAGGAGCTGGGTGGCTTTCCCAGTCAGGAGATGACGGATACGGCGTATATTATACAGAAAGAACCTGCAGGTTCTGGCAGTGGAGGAAACTTGTGGAGCCAGGGTGAGGCAGTTATCAAGAGTCACCCCAAGATTCTTTGCCGTACGGGAGGAGGAAACTACAGTCTTCAACAGTCAATGAGAGGTCGATTGATGGAGAGGACTTAGCAAGGATGTAGAGAAGCTCAGTTTTGGCAAGGTTGAGCTTCAGGTGGTGGGAAGTCATCCACGCAGAGATATCAGCCAAGCAGGCAGAGATCCGTGTGGTGACTTGGGTGTCGGGGGGGAAGGAAATGAAGAGTTGGGTGTCATCAGCGTAGAAAAAAGCCATGGGAAGAGATAACAGAACCAAGAGACATGGTGTATAGCGAGAAGAGGAGCGGCCCAAGAACTGAGCCCTGCAGGACTCCAGTTCGTAGGGGGTGAGGGTCGGAGACTGAGCCCCTCCAAGTCACCTGGTAGGAGCGATCAGAGAGGTAGGAGGAAAACCAAGTGAGTGCAGACCCTGTGACACCCATCCCAGACAGCGATGAGAGCAGAATCTCATGGTTGACTGTATCGAAGGTGGCCGACAGGTCGAGGAAGATGAGGACAGAGGAGAGGGATTTTGCTTTAGCAGAATGGAGTGCCTCAGTGACCGCGAGCAGGGCGGTCTCAGTGGAGTGGCTACTCTTGAAGCCAGACTGGTTGGGGTCATGGAGATTGTTCTGGAGAAGATAAGTGGACAGTTGGGAGCAGACCGCCCGTTCCAGAGTTTTAGCGAGAAAGGGAAGAAGAGAGACAGGCCGGTAGTTGTTCAGGGCAGAGGGGTCAAGAGTAGGTTTTTTGAGCAGGGGAGTGACTCTGGCCGTCTTCAGTGAAGAGGGCATGGTGCCGGAAGAGAGGGAGGTGTTGATTAGAGAGGAGAGAAAAGGGACAATGTCATCAGATATAGATTGTAGGAGGGGAGAGGGGATGGGGTCAAGAGGACAGGTGGTTGGGCGGTGGGAAGTAAGGAGTTTCAGTGTGTCGGCGTCAGAGAGGGGAGAAAAGGAGGTTAGGGAGTTGGGGAGGGTAGGAGGGTCAGCAGGGGTGGAGGGTTGGGGGAAGGAATTGCGAATAGCATCGACCTTCTTTTCAAAGAAGGAGACAAAGTCATCAGGTGTGAGTGATGAGGGGGGTGGGGGGGGGGGGGGGGCCAGAAGAGAGGAGAAAGTTGAAAACAGTTTGCGGGGATTAGAGGCGGCCGCGTTAATTTTCGAGTGAAAGAAGGAAGATTTAGCTAGAGAGATAGAGGAATGAAAAGATGATAAGAGGGCATGGAAGGAAGCTATATCACTGGGGAGACAGGACTTTTTCCATTTTCTCTCCGCCGCCCGCAGTTCGGTTCGGACAGCTTGTAGAGCATCAGAAAGCCAAGGACTGGGGGGGGAGGCCCAAGCTAGTTTGGTGGTGAGGGGACACAGAGAGTCAAAGGAAGATGAGAGGGAGGACATGAGAGTTGTAGCCGCATCATCGGGAGACAGTCGAGAGAAAGACTCCGCGGATGGTAGGGAGGAGAGGATTGTAGATGAGAGGGTGGAGGAAGACAGGTGGCGTAGGTTCCGTCGACAGGTGACAGTGGATGGTGGGAGAGATGGATGGGTGTAAGAGGAGAGTGGAAGAGAGAAAGAGATGAAGGAGTGGTCAGATATATGGAGTGGTGTAACAGAGAGGTTGGTTGTTGTGCAGCTCCTTGTGAAGATGAGGTCAAGAAGGTTGTCTGCTTTGTGGGTGGGAGGGGAAAAAGTGAGGGTAAGGTCAAAAGAAGAGAGGAGGGAAAGAAAGGTAGACTGGGTGGACTCTGAGTTGAGGTTGAAGTCACCCAGGAGGACCAGGGGGGTGCTCAATGACAGCTTAATATAAGGGATTTTTACCACTGAATTGTAGGAGCACAGTCATAATATTACTTCCAAAAAAGAGCAATCCAAAAGAAGTTCAAAACTGGAGACCTGTGGCATTACTCTGCACCGAACATAAGGTCCTCTTTTAGACTCTAAGCTAACAGATTGGGAGAAATTGGGCAGGTTATTGAGGCAGATCACACCTATTGCGTGCCTGGCAAGACAATCACAGATAATGTCATTTAAATTTAAGATTTGTGGACTGTTATAGTGGGGTGAGAAAATTTGGGCACTGCTGGTTTAAATGTTCATCACAATGAATCTGTATGTAATCGAAAGCAAACTTGAACATTAGTTACACATGAGAACCGTCTGCAAATTTTAAAGCAAGGTTGGTTTTTATTCAAATTTCAATTATTAAAAATGAAAAGTTTGGGAACCCTTTTGGATTATTCTTCATTACTTTTTAAAAAGATGATTGCTAAGTCCCAGGTGATTTACTCGTTAGAACTTCAATGAGTCAGGTGAGTATAATTCCAGGGCTGAACTTTTTCTCCATGCCTTCTAAGGTATCTAACTGTTCTGTTCTGTCTGGTGTTAACAACCATTCCTCTGAACAGTTGTTCAAGCATTTAAGAATGAAGATGGTTCTCCCTTTCCACGAAGATGGTTACAAAAAACTGTAAATGTTTCAAACTACCTATTTCCACTATCAGAAATATTATTAGAAAAATGTAATAATAGTTAGATAAATGTAACAGTTGAAGTTAAGGCATGATCTGGAAAAGCAAAAAAGATTTCAGATAGAATGGCCCGAGACCTAGTGAAAAATGCTCAGAAGAACCCACACATCACTGAAAAAGAGCGGCAAAAAAGAGTAACAGACAGAGTAGAAGTCCTACATGGCAGAGTTGCCAGAAAGAATGACCTCAACACAAAATAAGCGTCTGAAGTATGCATAAGAAAACTTTGAGAAACCTGAAGACTTTTGTGCTTTGGACTGACTGAACTTTTTGGTTTGGAGAAAAAAGGGTGAAGGTTTTGTAGGGAAGAACAACTTGCCAACTATGCAGGTGGATGCGTTGTGATTCTGGGAGGGAAATATTGTCCTCCAAATATCAAGAAATTCTAGAGGCTAATATTCAAAGGTCAGTCCAGACATTGAAGTTGAAGAGGTTTGGTATTCCAGCAAGGCAATGATCTAAAGCATACCTAGAAATCAACCATGAAGTCCCTCCAGGAAAGACGGATGACAGTTTTGGAATAGCCGCCACAATCCCCAGACTTGAATATTATTGAAAATCTGTGGAGAGATCTCAAACATGACATACATGCAAGGACGCCGAAGAATATTTCTGAGCTAAAGGTGTTCTGCCAGGAAGAATGGGACGAAATTCCTAAAGCGAGAATTGAAAGACTGGCTAGTGGAAGCATTTACAAGCTGTTATTGTTGCCCGAGGAGGAGTTACAAAGTACTGACTTTTTCCTTTTTTAAATTATTTTGAAACTGTAAAAATTTGTAATAAAACGTAATCTTGCTTTAAAATGTGAAAAAATGTGTCATGTTTAACATTGTACCATTTAGAGGTCAAGTTCGCTTTTGTTCACTTTGATATTAATTGTAAAAGGCATTTTGACCACAGGTGCCCAAATGTTTGCACACTACTGTCAGAATGGCATTGGCCTGATTTCCATACACTAGGAGAAGCATTTCATAGGGTTGAACTATATATCAAACTATCTGCTTATGTGGATAATGTTGCTGTTATTGTAACTGATTCAAGAGATGTTGATGTGCTGAACAGTATAGTTAATGACTTAAAAAGATCATCTCATCCGCAAAAGTCAATTTGGGAAAGGGTGAAGCGGTGCTAGTGGGGGAATGGAGAGGAGGGTCATCTACTCTGCCAGGGGGTCTACAGTGGAAACATGGTGGGCTGAAATACCTGGGCATCTTCTTGTGTGATGATGCCTTTGTAAAAAAAAAAGAAAAAAAAAAGCCTAGTGTACCTGGGGAGCAGGGGGGGCTGCTTTCAGGTTAAAGTTAAGACTGCTCTATGGCCTCATTCCGATAAAGGCAAGTGGGTTGGGCATGGACAAAAGGGTCAGTTAAGGTCAGTGTTCATGACTCCACTATAAGAAAGAGACTGGGCAAAAATGGCCTGCATGGCAGAGTTCCAAGGCGAAAACCACTGCTGAGCAAAAAGAGCATTAAGGCTCGTCTCAATTTTGCCAGAAAACATCTTGATGATCCCCAAGACTTTTGGGAAAATACTCTGTGGTCTGACCAGACAAAAGTTGAACTTTTTGGAAGGTGTGTGTCCCATTACATCTGGCGTAAAAGTAACACCGCATTTCAGAAAAAGAACATCATACCAACAGTAAAATATGGTGGTGGGAGTGTGATGGTCTGGGGCTGTTTTGCTGCTTCAGGACCTGGAAGACTTGCTGTGATAAATGGAACCATGAATTCTGCTGTCTACCAAAAAATCCTGAAGGAGAATGTCCGGCCATCTGTTTGTGACGTCAAGCTGAAATGAACTTGGGTTCTGCAGCAGGACAATGATCCAAAACACACCAGCAAGTCCACCTCTGAATGGCTGAAGAAAAACAAAATGAAGACTTTGGAGTGCCCTAGTCAAAGTCCTGACCTGAATCCTATTGAGATGCTGTGGCATGACCTTTAAAAGGCGGTTCATGCTCGAAAACCCTCCAACGTGGCTGAATTGCAACAATTCTGCAAAGATGAGTGGGCCAAAATTCCTCCACAGCGCTGTAAGAGACTCATTGCAAGTTATCGCAAACGCTTGATTGCAGTTGTTGCTGCTAAGGGTGGCCCAACCAGTTATTAGGTTTAGGGGGCAATCACTTTTTCACACAGGGCCATATAGGTTTGGATTTTTTTTCTCCCTTAATAATAAAAACCTTCATTTCAAAACTGAATTTTGTGTTTACTTGTGTTGTCTTTGACTAATATTTAAATTTGTTTGATGATCTGAAACATTTAAGTGTGACAAACATGCAAAAAAATAAGAAATCAGGAAGGGGGCAAACACTTTTTCACACCACTGTACCTTCATGGAAAGGGTAGGAAACCCCGTAGAAGAAGCTTACTGTGTTATACATTATTTTGGTACTGAAATGACCTCGCAATGCAATGCAAAATATAGTTCTCTCGAAAAAGGAACATGAATCCTACGGGTGAAATTTGGAAAAGAGTATGTAGGCTCTGATGCTGTGTACACATGCCAATTTTGGAGGTTATTGGCCGTTACCTGGTGCTATATAAAAAGCAAATAAGTTTAAATGCTTATATCTCTTCAACATTTTAACCAATTAGGTTGAAATCTCCCATCTCTGTGCTAGTCTCCAACAGGATGTTCAAAGATAAAAAGATATCTAAAAAAACATGGCCAATCAGATATTGGTAAACCTGTCAAATGGCTGCAGATGTCCAATCATCATGAAACTTGATGTGTATGTTGTTATGACTCTGTCATAAACCTTTGTATTTGCAGTTGTGCATCTTTGCTGGATACAACTATCTTCTTTTTACTTCTGTTTGCTTGAAATTGACAATTTCCGCTTCCGGCACTTTTCCTGAAAAGGCCACCAGTTGTATTGTTAGAGGGAGACTAGCTCTGCAAACACTGTGTATGTGAGACTTGTAGATTCATGATCGCTTTGATTGACTAGGATTTTTGTTTGACTTACTACTCTTGCCTAGCCCATTTGGTTTCGTCTGCTGATCGGATTTTGACCCTTTCTTTATTCTTTACAACTCCGATTCTAGCCCAGCTATTTATTCTTTTAATATTCTTGTAATATTCTCTTGGTTGCAAGGTGGATAGCTGCTTGGCTAGCTGGTTACCTAACTACCTACCTATCTGGAATCAGTGACCATGACCATAAAAATAATATGATGACCCCCCCGGCTTAATCATTTCTGTCAAAATGTTAAAAATAATTGTAATTTCAGTAATATTAAAGGCAAACGTTTACAATTGTAACCAGCTAGCTGTGGTTAGGCCCGTTGTGTATAATAAGTTATATTACATTTTTTTAAATGTAACTCACCATGTTCATAAACCTTGTGGTAAGCATGTTTTTCCAGTGTGCACAGCCTCACATTGCAGGGGACCTCAGTCGCAGACTCCGCCCACATCCCAGACCAGGATCTGGATGCGGTGGATGAGTCCTACCAGGAGGAGGATCCCAGGTTCCACTACCAGGCCCCATCCTCCATCCCTTCAGCAGCCCGGCCAGGAGATCCAGCTGATGCACCCCCCGGCTGAGCGTCAGTGCCGAGGACCCTCAGTTACCCTCAATCTTTTGACTGCCGGTGGGGAGACCCACGGCAAGCGGTTCTGAGGTGAAGCACCAGACAGAAACCAGTCCGACACTCTTGTCTGCAGGCTTCCCCTGGTTCTACATTTGTAATGGACACTTTAAATGGCCACAGGGAAGCTCCCAGTGGTGTGCATCAATGTTTCCCAGCTTTTAAAGTGCTGTTACTATATTCCCCTGTTTGTATGATGTTCAGCACAAGTAAGTAGTGTTACATTCCCCTGTGTTGGAACTTCTGCATGCCTGTGGCTGGCTCCTGCATGTGCAGCCAATCAGCCAATTGACTGATTGGAAAATTGTGTGCAGCTGGGTTTACCTGGCCAAAATCAACAAACCTGGTAGCCTCTGCAGCTTTCAGAAACTTTGTGAAGATTTGCGTTTTGAAGGCGCCTTTTAAGCCTTTAAAAGACTGTTGTATTTTATAGTTTGCCGCAACTATATTCCTGTTTGTCTGAGGTTCATCACAAATAAGTTTTTTTTTTTTTTAACAATTCTGTGACCGTGAAGCTCCTAATAGTGTGCATCAATGTCTCCCAGCTTTTAAAGTGCTGGTACTCTATTCTATTTTAAACATGCATTTTCTGAGTTTTAAAATAATTGAGAATTATGCCCTCGAAACTTTCAATGTCGAGACAATCATCATGTTTTTTTAAATCCCTGGACACAATTCTCTGTGTGGATACCAAATATCATGTGATGGTCATAATTGTGTTATCCAGCAAAACAGAGTTGTAAGGAAAGGAAAATGCTTACGTCTTTTTTTATTATTATTGAATTCAATTGATCAACACATTGCATGTCATAGGTCTGTATGATTTAGATGGCAATTACTGCATCTCTACAAATGTTTTCAACTGCAGAAGCCAATGTACTATATGAGAAATGCACTGGATCAATAAACATGCACAGATGTGTTTAAAGTCAGTCCAGTCTCTGAATTAATTTTTCTAACAATAGCTGAATGGGGCAGTGGGTAGCACTGCCGCCTCACAGCAAGGAGGTCCTGGGTTCGAATCCCCGTCGGCCGGGGCCTCTCTGTGCGGAGTTTGCATGTTCTCCCCGTGTCTGCGTGGGTTTCCTCCAGGTACTCCAGTTTCCTCCCACAGTCCAAAGACATGCAGGTTAGGCTGATTGGAGAGTCTAAATTGCCCATAGGTATGAGTGTATGTGTGTGCGTGAATGGTGTGTGTGCCCTGTGATGGACTGGCGACCTGTCCAGGGTGTATTCCTGCCTTTCGCCCAATGTATGCTGGGATAGGCTCCAGCCCCCTTGCGACCCTATTCAGGATAAGCGGGTTTAGATAATGGATGGATGGATGGAATAGCTGAATGGTGAAAAAAGAAGACACCTGTCTGAAGGTAGACTTCAGTATTTACATCAATACTGTTTTGTATATGGTGACACCTTTGAACAATACTTTAATTAATTTATGTACTGTTTTCCTTTGTCATCTGTAATCTGGCCCTTTCCTTCCTTTGAACATGCATATTTTGCATATTGCATATTTTGCCCTTAGAAAAGGAGCCAGAGGTAGGATTGAAGTGGAGTGGAAGCTATTGTGTGTGAAAATCCCAGGAATTCAGCAGTTTCTGAGATACTCAAACCACCCTTTCTGGCACCAACAATCATTCCACGATCTAAGTCACTTAGATCCCATTCTGATGGTTGTGAAGTGAACACTGACCCGTGTCTGCATGAAAGGTCTTTAGAAACTATGACACTTATGGGGAACCAGTATTTAAGCTCAATAAGATGAGCATCACAGCACAGCAAAGTACATTTATTGCATTAGTTAATTAGTTGATTCTTTTATCCAAAGCGACTTACAGGTGGTTTGACTAAGCAGGTGCTTGCTCAAGGGCCCAACAGCACTGATCTTATTGTGGTTACACTAGGGTTTAAACGACCAACCTTCTGGGACCCAGACAAGAAACTTTGCCACTAGGCTATAGGCTGCCCCACAGATTCACACATTTAATCTAGCTTTTTTGTCTTTTCATTCAGTTCAGCACCAAGCACAGCCACAATGTTACGCAAAAACATGTGAGGGCTCTAATGCATTCTAATTTGTTCATTGGAATTTAAATATGTGCGGTAGACATTTTTAGCAGAGCCCCAAGTTGTTTTACTCCATAGAGTAGCACAGTCCTCCAGAGTAAAGACTGGATTCAGCAGGTGGTCGATCTCACTATTCCTAACAGTTGTAGATCTGAGCCAGCTCCTCACAGAAATTAAGCTTGTGGCCAAATCAATGGATAATGAGCACAGTAGCTAAACAAAGGGAAAACAACATATTGTCCACAATCCAGATCTCTTTGTGTAGTTTTATTATTGGCAGTGTCTCTGATATTTAATAGTCCCCAATTATGAAAGGCCCTGAGCAAATGTTAATTTAGACTGTCTATTAATTGCTCCAATATCATATTTTTTAACCAGAGACCGCAGACATATCTCTACCAATTATGAAAACGAATTTTCCCCTGTGATTACTTGCTATTGGAATCACAATCAAACTCGGGAATCTGTGAATCCTGTGCCCCAACCACTCTGTTTAAAAAATACCAATGTAAATAATATCAATATGAAATATTTGAATCATTCTATGACTGCATCAGGCCTAATAAGCAGTGGCTTCAGAATGTTTTCTTTCCCCATTGATTATTTCTCACTCAATGTTATTAAAAAATGAAATAATACATTTGAAAAAAATATAACATTGTCAAATGTCAAAATGGCATATAGCATTTAGATATCTTCAGAATTACATTTAGAATAAAAACCTAATAGAGAAGTATTCAACCACTTTGTATTAACAGCCTAAACTGGGCCTGGTACAGTCTGCTTATGCAATCTAAATACTTTAACTGGGTTTTATTGATCCTCAATGTCCCCACATTCAAATTCATGACTGCAGAATTAATATCACTGACTTTGTAAGATCACACGACTATCTTGCAAAAGCTTTGACCCTAGAAGCACTGTCATAAGTCCATTGTAACAACTTTACAAAGTTATTGATCAGATCCTCCTACCAAGATAGTCCAACATCTCCAATATCCAAACAGAAACAACCTCACAGGCAAAGTGGTGTAATGAGGGAGAGAAAGAGGGAGAGAGAAGGAGAGAGAGAGAGAGTGCTGCACAGCTGCAGACCCACAGTCTGATTAAAACCCAGCAAGATGTTGTCCTCCACAGAGCAAGCACAAAAGTGACAAGTGTGACAAAATTGGTTATTGGCGGGAGAAATGGCAACAGACTGGAACTGATATTCATTCAGAGCCTAACCAGTATGACAACCATAAAGCGGTTTTTGCTAAAATGGTGAGCCAACCCAAATGAGCTCCTGTTGTTCATTGAAAAATGCAGAAATCTGGTAATGGACTGGCGCTAAGGTTGTGCTAACATACAAATACAGTATAATAATGCCAGTACTGTTGTTTTTTATTGTATTGACAAGAACTCATTTGCTATAGCATACTACAATGTACACTTTAAAGTTAGGCTATATAGAAACAAAACAATTTAATGATTCTGTGCACAAAGGTAATAAATAATACCACAGCAAACACACATAATAACTATAATGATATTTTAAGACCAACGCCAGTAGAAGCACGATAAACAAAAACAACTCTGGGTACAGAGAGCCTTTGGGTACAGAACTTAGAAACCGGATGCACCTGTATGTGCGCACCAGCATTGACTCGAGTCATCTCGTGGAAAGTACATTTTTTAGATAGAAAGAAATTCTGGTTCCAGTAGCCTACATGAAGGCTAACTTAGCATTCTGTTATGATGGGCAAGTGCTAGGCTTGCAAGACCGTAACGTCAGGGTTCAAAATGATTTGTTTAGGTCCGGTTTGTGGTCCTGACAATATAAATTCCGATCTGAATAATTGATTGACATTTGACCGCTAGTTTGTTATGGGTTTCTTCCATCTTCACTGTTATACCCACCTCCATCCGGACCGCGATCTGTTCCGACAGCACCCACCATCCTCCCACCAAGTCCCCCTGCGAACAGATCCAAACGGCACGTGTGCGCACATGCGTGCGTGGTTGGTGTCCTTTCTGTGGTGTCCGGCTTCGATAAGTTGTAGAATTCGCAAGTGCACTCATGACATGAACTAATATAACCACGAGATGGCGCAGATGGTTAAGATTTCAATTGTCCAGTTGTGCATACGCTTAGCGTTAGCCAACTGATATGCATATCTTCAGCGCGCAATTACTCAGAAAAACATGCTTACAACCTGATGTTTTCACTATTACATGAAAAGCATTTCATTTGATATTTAGTATTGCTATAGGGAAGTCTGTTTCATCACATTTTTATTATGTGTGGCCCTTGTCTAGAAGTACTAGAAGAGGTTGTACACAGCCTGTTCAGGACACAGCTAATACTAGTTAATGATACTGCATTCTTCTTCTTCTTTATATGAACAATATTATTGTTTTTAATAATCTTTTTAAATTATATTTTTTGAAATAAGGTTAATAATCAAATGATAATTATTAGAAGTAGGCTACCTTATCACCTATAGTCTAAGACAGAGACCGATCGGCAATGCCTAGGCTGTATTAGTAGCATTGCTGTGACAAAGATTTGGATTGTAACTGAATTGTCCTTTGAGTTCCCCTAAAGCAGCTAATGTCTGTCCCAGTTTTGTTTTAGTGCTAATGTCTGCAACACTTTCCTTGCTGGTGATTGTAATTCTTTGATTGAAATTCATCAGAATGAAAAATGAAATTGTTTTTCCCATTATAGATTGTCGTTTGTTCAGAGGCCTGGAAGAAAATCCTATAGAGTTCTGTAGCACTGTACCAGGCCTACAGTAGTCCCAGGGCACTGATATGACACACTGATAAACATGAAAATATCACAGATTAAGCATTTGCTGAGTTGTCTAACAATTAATTGTTCATTGATTGTGAGTGAACTGTGTTTTATTTTCTCTTCACACTGCTTTTTGCCATTTGTCATTCAGTCGCAGACTCAAGTGGAATACAATGGTCAAATAAAATAATGCCTTATTAGCAGATGTATTGTAATATTGCACTGCATTTAAACCGTATAAAATACTTAAATCTTAACATCGATTGTTCATTTTATGCCATCCTTAACTGGTTGAATAAATAAATAAAAACAAAAAACTTATGAAGCAGTCAGGCGACCTGCCACATGAATGAGTGCTGTGCCACAGTCAGTCTGTCCTTTGACGTGCATGATGCAAACCCAATCAATTGTTATTATTTACCTGCTTTGTGAAGAAAGCAATCATATGTGGATGCATCTGTTTCATCAGGTTCTTAAAATTAAATGGACAGTTAGCCTTTGTGACTATGTAAGCTACTCATGCACAGAACATGTGTTTGATTACTACCCATTATTAGAATCCAGTATGCTACAACAACAGGGATGTGGCAGTAATCACAGAAACTTGCTCTATCTCTGTGTCATATTACTGATTGAGATTTCCAGTCATGCCTGTAAGCTTAATATCCATGGCTAGATGGCTGCTGTGGCAACATTTTTCTCAATGATTCCATTTAACCTTGAGGGATAAACCTGTTTTTACTCTGGGAGGGCAATGGATAACACTGTCCAGGGCAATGGACTTTTTTTTGCACCCTTCCTCCTATTTAGCTGCAAAGAGCTACACAAGAGGCCTATGAGGTATCTGTCCTCTCATTTAGATTATCGAGATTGAGTGAGCTTGAAGGTCAAAGAGAAACTCAATCTCTTCTGTGTGATGTAGAGGAAAAACAAGTCAGTTCCCCGACATGGAGCCCACATAGCTTTGAAAAGAGAGGAAATAAACACACTGGCAGCGGTTGATGGTCATCAATCAACACAGCTAAGCAAACGCATCAGATTCTTTCGGGTTCACTGAACATGTGCGTAGGCCATTTTTGTAAAGAGGGGTCACTGGACTGCCATGTGTGGAATCAGTAGTTTGGAATCCTGTTCTTTGCATTATCCATATATACCACCCTGTTTTTTTCATTCTTTGCATGCACACTGCTCTTGTGTAAAGTATGAGGTAGTTTGCCTGCTTTCAGTAGCATGGCTCCTTGAAAATAGGTTCATCAGCAATCATAGCATTACTTAATACATGCGTAAAGCACTTTTCATATTGCAATGGCATTCACAGTGTCTTTAATGACTCTAATTAAAGGCGTGCAGTAGGGTTAAGGAAGAATCGGAGAGTAGCACAATGTGTTGTAAAATGAAGTGCCTCTTCCAAGACCCCCAATGATTAATTAAGTCACACTTTGTCATTCCCCATTATCTCTGGTTCTGATAATAGCACACTCCTTCAGTCACCAGAAGAAGAGAAATGTGCTTCAAAATTTCCCCTGGACCCTTCAGCCTTAAGCTCCATAAAGACACTAGTCACATTCGTGTCAAGTTGGCAGAAGAAAAATGGCATTTCAGCCATTTTGCTATTTTATTATTCAAATGCAGTATTTAACCAACAGATTAAATATCCACACTTTATTGATTTTATACAATATGTAAGTTAGACCACATGAAGTTAAACCACATTAATACTTATGATAATACAGAAATTTCAAGGCACATCGGAACAATTATTTTAAAAAGTATAATTATTTTCCACATGGCTATGAAACACACACGCACGGGCACACACACACACACACAATATCATAATTACATACAGTGGGCTCCAGAGTTCTTGGCACCCTTGATAAATATTCATGAAAATGAAATGAAATAAAACAAAAAAATAGTACAGTTATGTCAATCACTTTACAAGTGTAAAGTAGTGTGCTTTATTAATGATTCAATGGAATCAACCAATTTCTTACATTTATATATATATATATATATATATATTTCCCCTAAATTATTGGCACCCCTGTTTTAATACTTTGTGCAAACACACCTGGCATAGATGACAGCCATGAGTATTTTCCTATAATTTGTGATAAAGTTAGAGAACACATTTGGAGGGATTTTTGACCATTCATCCACGCATAACTTTTCAGAATCATTGATATCCTTTCATTTGTACTTATAGACCCCCCCTCTACAGTTCAGACCACTGAACCTTTGATGGGATTTAAGTTTGGAGACTGAGATGGCCATTGCAGGACATGGGTGCTGTTTTCACAAATTCTGTATGGATTTTGATATATGTTTGTTGTCAATGGGCCTCATGCAAGAACCACTCGTATGAACAGATTTGTTTTTAAATTGCTTAAATCTCTTAAAACAAGTGATTTAAGAGGACATGGCACATTCACCTATTTTCTTATTTAGAATTTTTTCTTAGGTAGCAACAACATTTATGAGTGGCCCCGACCTGTCGTATGAGTCATGTAAACAAGAGCCTTGCAGTGCATGTCAGCGCAGCTCACTTGGCACACCGGATCAAACTTCCAATCTAGGCACTGAAGATCAAATATGAATCAAGATTCAGCAACTGCTTTGCTTATTTGTCACTTTTCTCAGAAACATATTTCAGTGGATTGTTCAGGAGAAAAAAGACAAAGTTTATCAAAGGGCTGCCATTTTATGTGTTGCCAAAATCAAAGGAACCACAGTCTATCCAATCAAGTGCCAGTTCCCTTATTCTTGTTACTCCCATTGCCAATCTATCCGACAGAACCCACTTACAGTACCATATAGTATTATATACAGTAAAGTTTGTGTTTGTTGTATCAGACCTGGCACACTTGTATGAGCCTTTTGTTCGAAAAAAGTAAGATACATTTATGATAAGAATATGAGGATAAGTCTTGTATGAGGCCAATTGTTCTGCTGGAAAATGTAACTGTGTCCAGCTTCCGAGCAGAGACAACCAGATTTTCAGCCTAAGTTTCCTGGTACTTTGTTGAATTCATTGTGCCATTGATCTTAAATAGTACCCCCGGACCACTGGCAGCAAAACATCTCCAAAACATCAATGACCCACCTCCATATTTGATAGGTATGAGGTGCTTCCCCTTTCATGCAGTCCTCTTTTGCTGCCATTCCATCGTGTATATGGCCAAAATGTTACACTTTGGTCTTATCTGACCATAGCAGTTTTTTCCAGTCATAATTCCAATCAGGTGAATGCTGTCTTCAGGCTACCTTTCCCTAGAGATTGTTGCTATAGATCTGCCATTTTATGGTTATTTTTGAGATTTGGTGACCCCAAGATACAACCAATCTCTGCAATTCTTAAAATGTGATCCTTTGGTTCTTTATGGCCTCCCTAACCATCTGGACAATTTGCACTTGTATCCTCTTCCTGGCCAGTTTGCAACCATTCAATATGATTTACTTTTTCTATTGCCCTTACAGTGCTAAGTGGTATGTTTAACTGTTTATTATGTTAATTCTTCTGAATTGACAGTCCTTTAGTTTTTCCCATGTGGATGGATGAAAAAGGGATTTTTTGAAAATGATTTGTTACTTCATTTTTATACTATAATGAAACAGGAAGTGATGGAATGACACAATATTGTTATTTTAGACTGAGAATGAAATGTAAAATTGATTTTATTTAAAATAATTGTTAGGGGTGCCAATAGTTTTGACACCTATGGTTTTCAGAAAGAAAGATTACTTAAAACATTGAAGCCTGAGAGTAAATGTATTGAAATAAGAGTATAATTTCCCCATGTGTTTGAACATAACATGCAGGTAATTTAGTGTTGTTTATTATTTACAGCCTTTTTTTATTCATTTTTAATTCTAGCCCACTGTAATATAGTAATATATGTAAACATGATTATGAAAATATTTAACTAGCTTATAATACAATCGTCAATGCTGAGGTTTGTTTGATTGCATGAAGCCATCTCAAATGAATGTAATATCATAAATGCAGTTTCAATATTGTTTAATGTATGCAGGGAATGATTGCCTGTGAAATATCCACAGTATTCTCGCCTTTACTGTAGCATTGCATTGAGCACCAAATTGGAACAGAAAAGATTGAATAAGCTGTGAAAAAACTGGAATGAAAATGATGTATTCAGTAAAGAGTTAGAGCGTATGTTCTCACCACTCTTACATAACAGATGAACAATAGCAGTCTAAGAACATTTAGGGACAAGAAAGAACGAGAAGCATTATCCTAAGAGATTGTAAGCCAGTGCGGAACACCTGAAGATTGTGGATTTCAAAGATGGGTCATTTTTATCATCATCAGAGGAGAGAGAGGATAGTGCCTGCATATATTATGCTAATAGGTGGAATATTATCAGGAATGATGCCGATTGGTCACATTTCTTTCCAAGTAGGCTTACTTGGCTAAACTGAAACATTTCATTATCTTATGTTACAATGTCAAATGTTTCAACCAGGTCACTCATGGTAGGATCGTGAAACATTTACATATGTGATGCATATTACACATGTGAATCCTTCCAAGTTTTATTCAGCAGTCATCTTATTATACATATAGGAACATACATAATATATAATCATCAACATTCTGAACTGAGATGTCCAACAAAGAATTAGTATAACAAATAAGAAATGCTGAATCGAGAGAATCTTAAACAGCTACATGCGGAAGAAACTTCATTATTCATTATCCTCATTATTTTGCGAGTTGACAAGCCGGTGCTATCAAAAACAGTCGGCGGAGAAGAAAAAAATAATTCAAGAGTGTAAAGCCAGCTTTGACACAAAAGGATAATTGTGCCGTCGTTCAATTTCCGCACCTTCTGTGGAAGAGTTGTTGTGGTGCAGAGGGCTGTGAGACAGCTGCGTCTGACAGGACACTTCCCCTGCTGTCCCCTCCAGTTCCTTTGTCCTCCACTCTCGCACAGAATCATCTCTCCCTTCTCCTTAAATCTCTCATTTCATATCACCATCTGCACGCACTAACGCTGTCTCCCCATACCGTACCTCTCAGCCATGCATAGGCTACTGTAATGTTTGATATTTGTGATTACTATGTGCCACTATACATTTGTGTGTGTGTCTTTCTCTTTTGTTTCCCTCTCTGTAGAGATGCAGAGAGGGAGGAGAGGGTGCACATGTGATTTGGCGTGTGCGTGTGTGCATGTGTGTGGGTACGTATGTCTGCTTATGGTTATTTTTAGCCATTTGGCTGTCTTTTGGACTTGGTGCTGTCTGCATTTTCTTCTGCGTTGTCTTTTCAATGTATAGTAAAATTAAGGCCATACAATTCCTCTTTAATGCACGGACAGTCCTGACTTTGTATTGAGGCGGGTTGCCCTTCGAGGGAACGAGAACATCTGAAATGCATACATTTGCAGGGGGACAGTGTCATTAATTTATTTAAGTACATGGACCTCATATTGATCCATTCAAGGCATCTAACAGATGTAGGACATTAAAAATTAAACCCCTCCTTTAAATACTTTATCCATTCATTAATCAAACACAGATGCCATTGTGGCTGGGGGCATAGTCGCAAATGTGTTTCTGACGGTCAGCGACACTGCTCGGCGACATTCTGTGGCGAACTTGGGGGGGGGTTCCCACGTACAGACTGACACGAGCACCTTTGGAAAAACAGGTCTCTCTCTCACACTCCAGCTCTCAACTCGGCTAAATGAATGTCATGCGTTAGTAATTACCAAGCGTGGCCTGATTGCATTAATATGCATGGAGGAAAGGTATTTCATGTTATTCGCCAGTAAAAAGAATACTCAGCTGGAAACCCACCGCGCCTCCACCCCTCCTCCGCCCCGAGAGCAGCACTTCTCCGTCTATACTAAGGGCTCAGCGGTGTCTTTGATACCCTCACTTAGCTGCTCAGATTAAAGGAAATGTGTAAGCCCTCCATAAAGACTGGATCTGAAATGTTTTCATTAAAAAAGGAACAGCTGTCACAATTACAATGATTTATCTGCTGTGATGTTTATTTGCCCCATGAAGCTGCTTCGTGCTCAGCCCAGCAGTGATATCGCAGCTACTCTAGTATGTACAAACACATACACACAGATAGAATAAATAGATGGGCAGGGAGAAGGGCCTCCCTCCTCCTCTTTTTCTCTCTGTTGGAGAGGAGATAATGGCACCAATGAGGATGAATGCAAGAGTGAATGAATCCCCGAATCAATGAAAGGATGGATAACAGAGGCAATGCCGGCCCTCTTAGCCTGCCATTTATGTTTGCATGCAATCAAGTGTTCGCTCTCACTGATTGGATTGGTTTATTATGCTCTGTCTTTATTTATCGCACAAACGCGTCTATCTGTCTATTTCATTTTTTTACAGTGCAAGGGATGCAGCTGTAGCCATTTATACAGGGATTCATTGTGCCGGACGGACGGAAATAATAACCGCTTTCCTTTCAGCATTGAGACCTCAAAGCAGCGGTGCTGCATTCAGTTGGTTTGTTAAGTTGCTAAGTGTCTCGGAACTTAGCTCAATGCTTTCCCAACCATTTTCTCCCCATTTTTAATAATAATATGTACCACTCAATCTGCTGCAATCAGCGCAGCCAGTGGTGGAGAATGACCCGCGGTTGTCTGAAGTACATCTTTTCACACAAGTCAAGCTTGCATAGACATGGGTCAGAGGAAGACACTTCATGTGTAGCTTTAGCATACTGCAGTCCCCTCATCGACCAGCAGGGGTGCTAGAGAGTGATGAACTGTTGACTGAACCCTCCTACCTCACCCTCAAATATGCACACCTACATAGCTACAAGCCGCCATCCAAACTGACTTGGTTCAGGATCCAATCCCAGATTTTGAGGACCATCCATCCATGCACTAGAACAATGTCCGAACAGGATGAGCCAACCAGCAGCCCAGATATGTTTCAGTCTATGATATTCTTATGCCGTTCATACAGACACAGCCCTTTTAGAATGGGATTCGTTTTCAGGAAATGTCATAGCCAGTAAGTGGGCAATTAGCAATCATAGACATATACACAATTACTGCAGTAAGCCAAGGAAGTGTGTGTACACTTTTCACAATTTGTATATCTATATTTTTTTAATTGGCTACTTTTAAATTAGGCAGTAATTTTTCGGTTTCTCTCAAGGGACTTGACAGGATAGAACCAATGCTTGAGTAAAGATTTGTACTCTGCTGGCACTGGGTATGCAACATTACTGACAAATAAAGCGGTTGATGGTTGCCACTTAAAGGGATCGTGTGCAAAGAAGCTGAGCTTTAAATCAAAGCATAAAAACTCTTTGCTAGACTGTTAAAGCTCTTTGCTAGGAAAAGCAAGGTAGAGAGGCTCTGGTGCTTTCTGGGGACCGGCTTACGTAGGAACACGAAAATGGACCCCATAAAAATACAGCGACTGTCAGCAGACTTGGACGTGGAGGTGATGGCAGAGATGAAGATGAGTAATACCGGATTTATGTTTTTCCTGCCCACAGTTTATGCTTATGCTTGAGATTTTCAAAATTTCACAGGCATCTCTTCATTTCATAGGATCTGTGGCCTCCCTGACATCCGTGACAAAATGGGAGCAATACCCTGAGTGTGTGATAGACACAATTCACAGCCCTAGTTTGAGAAATGCTTTTCAGGGTATTATTCGAATGAATGATTTTAAATTGAGCAAAAATCATAACCTGGAGCAAGCTGCAATGAAATTATCTAATGTGAATCTTATTAAAAATGGGAGGAAATCTGAATTACTAAATTTAATCTAAATTACTCTCGATGTCTCATTAAGATAATTCTGGCTGGGGTTGATTTAAAACCTAATCTTAAAATACATTAAAGTCTAATGTGAACAACATATTGTTCAGGAATAGTGTTCAAAGATCCTTCATTTCCATAATTTGCTGAGGATTGGGCACAGGGCCAGCCCTTTTTCTACTGAAGAGCTGAAGCAGGCTGGCTTGTGGAGTTCAGGTTCTCGGCTGATTTTTACCTTTTGTCAAGCTAAACATGAATCAAACTAGCAACTGACAGTTTACTAATCTAGCACCTCAGTCCGCCATTCAGAAATCCTCAGCATAAGCGCAACGTTTAAGACCTGCTCATCATTACAGATATTGATGTAACTGAGCAATGCAAAGATCTTTCCCACCATTGGGTAATGCAAACAAACTGGTTGTCTAATGGGGATGATCATTAAAGCTGCCAAAATCAAACTTAATGCTCTGCCAACGTACTGTTGAAAGTGTCAACCATTTTATTTTGGTATCCCAAAGCTCTCCTTCCCTTAATAAGAAGGAGTGGGAGGAGGGGGGGAGAAGGGCTGAAATGCATTTCCGCTTAGAGCTCTCAGACTCTAGGGCTTTTTAGGAATCAACAGTTGGATTAAGAAGGCAGAAATTAAATGAGAGCTGGTGGGAAGAATGAATTGGGGGCGAGAAGGAGATGTTAACATCGCACTGTAATTATGCCCCCTAGGTGTGTCTGCGCGGGGGTCCTGTTTGCCAACACAGTAAAGCGAGTGAAAGACTAATCGGTGAGGTGAGACAGCAGCCTTCGCATGTCAGTCAGTCAGTCAGTCAGTCGGAGATATGCGAGTCAGCTCCACTCAGCCTTCGACTTGACATGACCAGCTACTTCCTGGAATTTGGCTGTCATTTGAAGGTTCTTTACCTGTGAAAAAAGGAGATAGAGAAAAAAAGGAAATGGGGGAGGGAAAGGGATGATGAGCCATTGAAAGCGCTCTCTCAGACTTAGAATGAGGAAATAAACAGCAATCACTGTGGCATGACTTAAAATCCACTGAGCACCCAGCCCTAATTGATACTTTCAGATTTAATGGAAAAGCAGGCCTACTTCCCCCAGTTACTGAGTAATGAGCATGCATATTTAGAGGTCATAATAGGATCTTCTTTCTTCCACTCTTCCCTTTTTTTTGGAAGATGGAATTGTATGCCCCTTTGCAAAAATGTAATTATGGAATGCAGCACATGCACTTGTGCAGAAACACAGGTACACACACACAGAAACGCACGCAAGCGCACACACACACACACACACACGCGCACAAGCACATACACAGACACACATGTACATGCAGATATGTAGTATATATAACATGCACTATAGAAGACTAAATTGCACAATGCAGAGGTGAAATGTCAGCTCTTCTAACAGGGAATTACTATGAATTTTTAGAGCAGTGAAACTATACATTTTTCATATTACTATGTCTTTTCTTCTAAACCTTTGGTAATGAAACTTGCTAAGTGCCTTGCACTGCAGGATAGATATCCACTGCGGGTGAATTAGAAAGTGATATAAAAGTGATCCCCTTTGTTTGGGCAATATAGAACAGAAAGTAACATACTGTGCATAGCATGAGTATATAATAGCAGTCATTTGCCCAGTCAAATATTCTTGTCAGTACATATTGTAATATGGTACAGAATTTTGCTTCTTATGAAACACTGTTGGCTGAATCGTGGAGTGAAAATGAACCATTACATGCCCTGAATATACAGAATTTGAAGGACAAATTTTAGCATTGTTGCTGTGGCAATTGCAAAGTTAAAATTAGTTTAAGTTTCAGTCATCCTAAAACCACTGAAATGATTTGTTATACATTTACATTTTTTCATCTGAACAGCAAAAATGTAAATAAAATATATCATGGCTTGGTCATATGCTTCAAAGTAATTAACTTCCATGATATGCTATTATTTAAGTTCACTGAAGGTGCATTAACCACTTACCTGCTTTTAGTAACATTTTCCTCTTAGAGTTTTACTGAAGAACCTCTCAGTATATAAATATTGGCTTGGGCTGGTACAAATCCACAAACTTAGTTATGATCATGGTCTTATATTGCACAATATCCAATGTGAGGGGACTTTCATTTTCAGTACAGTCATATCGACAATTGTTTTCATGTCTTTAAAGACAATCAGATGTTTGTCCATCTAGAATTAAGGGTGTGCCCTCTGTCTCAAATGTTCAAATCAGTAAAAAAATACCCTGGAACTGGTTCATATGCAAAGTTCATATGCATTGATAGAAAAAGGCATATGTCATGACATCAGATAGTAATACAATAGTAAATACCATAGGGTCTAATTAAAACACATTTGGAAGTATTTTAAAAGCTACAACCACTGTGACATTATCAACTGTGGGAAACACCTAGGTGAAAACCTTATTATGTTAACTGTAAAAGAGTGTGATATTATAGCTATGGGAGATAGATACCCTCATGAGCAAGCAAGGCGGAATCTATCCTCAGCTCTTCCAGCTGTTTCTGGTCAGAAAACAGAGGAAAAAAAGGATATGTAATATCCAATGTGTATATGTATATAGATATGCCTCAATGTATATATATATATATATATATATATATATATATATATATATATATATATACATTGAGGAAGGCATTGCAACCTGCAGCGGGTCATGTTTCCTGGTGTTATTGTATCATAAATGTAAGTTTGTAATGCTGATGAGATCCAATTAAAAGCAAGCATTATGCAATTATGATGGAAAATTAATGTAGCAAAAAAAAAAACCCCAATACATTAAAAAGCTGAGGAACAGAGTGTGAATGCAGGAGAATCCACATGACAAATATTTATATGAAATGTTTTGTGCCTCACTTTTCTAAAACAACACAGAAATCTAACCCAGTATGTATCTGTATTACTTGTTACTGTGGTTAATACGTATATACTGGCATGTCTTGTAGTCTGGATGAGGATGTAATTCAATTATATTTAATATGTAATGTTATGTAAAAATAAGGACTCAATGGGAAGATCATTTGTTAATTCAAAACATTCAGTTCTGGTTTTTGATATATTTTTGTTTACTGCAATTTACTTAACAGGCAGTAAAACGATTTTGAGCGGGAACATGATGCCATCATAAGAGTTTTTAATGTCCTGCTTTGTAACTATATGAAGCTGGAACTTGATAAATTGGCACTTGATAAAGCTAAGATTCAGAGATCTCTGTAACTTACCATTATAGCAGTGGTTCCTGGGGACCCCTGTGTATGCTGGTTTTCATTCCAACCACAATTTCAATCCCACAATGTTAACAAGCTGGACATTTGTCTTGATTACAATTTTCATGATTTTAAGGACTATTTGTGATACATTATGTCACAAATAGTTATGCATGCTGTAAAGAATAAATGTCCTATATTCACATTGTGCTTGTTGACAAATGATCACATAAAGTGTGGTACATTTTTTAACGGATCAAATTCAAGACTGAGGTGAATCAACAGGCTCATAATTGGTGAGTGTGTGGACACATGGCCACTAAAACTAACCAGATGGTTGATAATGAAGAATTCAAAGTCAAAGAATTCAAAGTCAACACAATGCAGGTTTGGTTATCGTCTGCAAAGCAATTAGGAGCCAATTGACTCATCTCAGTTGTTAATTTGATCAGTTCAAAAAATGGTACCTCACTTTTTGTAATCATTTTCAATCTAGCACAATGAGAATATAGGACTTTTATTCTTTGTGGCATGCATAGCTATCTTTGACATGATGTGGCTTAAGAGGGTAAATAACTTGAAAAGCATAATTAAGAAAAATCAACAGCTTGTTAAAATTCTGGGCTTGCAGTTGTGGTTGGAGGAAAACCAGCATACACAGGGGGCCTAGGACCGAGTATGAGAACCACTGCATTATAGCCTTTGTAAGTCCTACATTAGTGGTTCCCCACTCTGTTCCTGGAGATTTACCATGCTGCAGGTTTTCATTTCAACCCCAATTTGGCATACCTGATTCTACTAATTAGCAGCTCAATGAGGTCTCTAGCTGTTGAATGTACTTTGTTTGGGTTGGAGTGTAAACAGAAGTTCTCCAGGAACAGGGTTGGGAACCACTGTCCTACATTCTGTTTACAGAATTTATAAGATTAAATTAAATAGAATGTATACAATAAATATACAATACAATATACAATAAATGCTAACAGAGTTTTTGTCAGCAGCAGTACTGTGTACCCTTTTCCTAACTCTAATCTGCTAAAGACGAATGTAGCCTACATATTTATATACGTATATCATGTGCAAAAGATGAACCAGTCAAGCAAGCATACCAAAGGTATCCAAGAAACTCCTTAGCTTGCCTTGCCATTTGTTTCATAATTTGCTTTGCATAAGCTGTATAAGTTATAATGCTATATGGGAGTAACACTTATTATTGTATTATTATTGTTAATAAATGCTGAAGATACTCAAACCTGGTTCTGTGGGGCTGCAGGTAAACTGCTTTTTGTTATTCTTCAGCACAAAATGTATAAGTTAAAAAGGGTGTGAGAATCAGAGCACACAGGACCAAATGAAATATATTTTTTAAAAACACAGGGTAGCTTTACTTTGGAATTGTATTTTTCTATTTTAGCTGCAGTACTTTATTCAGAGACTTTATTTTAAAAAAAGTCAACATTTAAATAATCAGAATAATCAAATTTGTAGCACATTATGTTATAGCTGAAGTATTATTATTTTATTTTTAGGAATACAAAAGATATCCAAATGTACTCCCAGCCATGAGGTGTTAAGGTGAGATTGGAGCTCTGCTACCAGGACAGTATTGTTTTATCCTTGCAGGAATATTTGGGGGCAACAGTATTTTGGGGGTGATGCCTCCAAATCCCCCCTGCAGTAATGGGGGATGAGGAATTCTATTATATTATAATATATATTTATAAGCTATATATATAACATGACAAAACAGTGATCTGATAGAGTGAGTCTCCTGTGCTACTTTGCCTTGGCTCTTAGGATCCGACAGGCCCCATGATACCTCATTCTGTGCCAGGATCACCTCTGGCTGACATGCAAATTTTACTTCCACTCATTGGCTGCTGCTTGCAAGTGAAATCAGCCGCTCAGTTTAGTCAGTCAGGTCAGCACTAAACTGACAAAACTAGGCTACATTAAATATAACATAAATTGAATCAAGGCAAGCTATCATATAGGCCTATTGAATGACTAACCTGCCAAACACCTTCTTTTGACATAAATCATATTAAATATTTATATTATGAAAATATTTTGTGCTTAGTGGAAATAGGAAGTCACCATGAAAGGAATACTGTACTGTAATAAAAGCATTATTACAGTTGTTTTACTGTAATAAAATCAGTATGAGAAACCATACAATTTCTAATTTCTGTAGCAAGCAAAGAACCCCGTTCAAGAGTTTGTTGTTCATTTCAGTATAAATGCAAGAGCTTAATATAAAGAGAATCTTAAAAGGAACTTCGAAGAGTGAAAAAAGAGGTCGGTCACTTCGCGTGAATAATTTTCCCTCAATGTACACAATGGTTGCGTCACACCACACTTGTTCTCTCAAAGCCATTGTGGCCGATAGAGGGCGTGGTTCCAACTTTTCATGGGCGGGCTATGTGGTGACGTCAATGGGATTGGTTAGGTGACGAGCCCCTGCTCCGCCCACGTGGGTCAAGGGAGGGGAGGGAGCTGAGCTGATCCCACGTGTGACGATTGCATTCCCGGCTCAGTAATATTCTCTTAGCGGGGCTTCGCCTAGCTTTTGCTGTGTCTGTGTGTGTTTGTTAGTTATTGAGCTATAGTTGGGTTAGCTATGGAGGGAGACGGGAGCCAAGCCACATCTGGAAGCCCAAATGATTCGCAACATGACCCAGGGTAAGATAATAAATTATAAATGTACTTTTATCTGTGTACTATTTTGTTATGTATGAAATGAGGGAAATAGTCAGTTGCTTTTAGCTATAACAGCGCCACAACCGTTTGTACTGCCTTCCGGATGCAGTTCGCTAGCATGCTACACCTTTGCTTTGTTTGATTATATTAGCAAGTGGGGCCTCCCCCCCTTTTGCAAGATTGGTTTCTCGGCTAGCTCGAGCTAACGGCTCTCTTGCTGCTCAGCCTCCGTTTAGCTCGCTTTTTGTAAGTAGTTACACGTCAAAATGGCCGATCTGACATCTGGACTCACTTCTGCTGTGTTTTCCCCTTACAGTAAAATGTTTATCGGTGGCCTCAGCTGGCAAACCTCACCAGGTGAGAGAATTGATTTTCTGTTTATATTTGTCGCTTTGTTTTTGCTTGTTTTGTAGCTGATCTAGTCCGCTTGGGTTAGTTGCGATATGGTGCGTGTGTGTGTTCCATACTGTATCTGGGATATGTTGTGTGTACCTCTGTGCGCGCAAGGTTATTTTGATTTCCAATCGTTTGAAGTCCTCTATTCGACCCCTATGTGCATCGCGGGTCGCTTTTAAAGCACACGAACAACACTTATCAGACTTTTATATCAATCGTAACCAAACATTTCCCTCTTGTGTGTTCACAGACAGCCTTAGAGATTATTTTAGTAAATTCGGGGAAATCAGAGAATGTATGGTGATGAGAGATCCAACCACAAAGCGCTCCAGGTAAAATTGTTTTTAATGTTTTTGTCTTACTTTTGCCCATAATTTTCAAATCTTGCACATATGTTCATGCGGCATTCATCACTCGTTTTCTAGCGCACATCGTTGTTTGACATTTGTATAGGCACTAAAATTAGCTAGCTAGCTTTGAAAAGCTAGCGGGCTAGCTAATGCAATTTGACATTGACTTGGGACTATACCGTAACGTTCAGCTTGTTTGTAACATACAAAGGATAATTTCTGCTTTTCTTTGAAGTATATGTGTATGTCTAAATTATTAGCGCTTTTCGACCTTGATGGCTAATTTTTCGGACTATTAAAAGTAAATAGTTGCTTCAGATAAATACGATATGTTAAATGAGGGCATTGCACATCGTCGACATGGTGATCTAACCTCATTTTGTGCGCTTTCTAATTTTATGCATATCATGATTTTCATTTCGATGTTATTAACAATGTGGATGTTTCGCAGCTCTACCAGTTGTTTAAATCTTATTTCTGTTTTTTCTTTCAGAGGATTTGGGTTCGTTACGTTTGCAGATGCTGCCAGTGTAGATAAAGTCTTAGCGCAACCACATCACGAATTAGACTCCAAGACGGTATGTTGGTGATTTATTGATGGCTTTTAGAGTGATGTTTAGATGTGATTCTGTTTAATATGCTTTTACGAGAACGCTGTATTTGACATATTCCACTGTTCCACTGGGTTGGTGAGTTTATACTGTCAATGCGTCGACACACTTGACGCAAATACGGACTTTCCTAGCGACTTCTCAACTTTGATAAGTTACAGATAAGGAATACCGACCATATTAAGTGGCAGCATAACTGTCGTTGTATTTTACTATTAATGTTTGGTCGACCTAATATAGTTCTTATATGCCGCTATATGCCGACGATTTTACAATGACAGTTCTGCATCTGCCAATTGATCAAGTTAAGATTGGATGTTCTTCACATGCAGCTGAAAGACAAAAATCCCCTCGAAACGTTTTTGCATCTCTTTCCACCAAGAACGCACTGTTCGTGTTTAAAAATTATTCGAATTATAACATGGTCTGCAGCAATGTATTCTGTACATACACACATGTACATGATTAAATTACGACATTGTAATTTATTACAAATGGAATGGAATTTAAACAGACCTAGTCATTCATAAATCTAGCCATTTGGTGCAAAGAGCTCTGAAATGCCTGTTGACCCGTTCCATTAGATGATATCCACCAGCACTCTTCCCCAATTAATCACTGTTCTGCTGTCCATTACTACAGTGTCTATGCATTTTGCTCCTTGTATTGGCCCACCAATCGAATGTTAAGACGTACACTCCCGCTAAAGGCTAATTACACAAACGGGCGAATGACCTTGCTTGTACAAATTTCTCACAGTTTCATTTCTTGAGATAAACAAAAAAACATTTATAAACACAAAAGCAAAATTAAGTGCATTGTATTTTTGCAAGTTTGTGGCATGCTCATTTCAGTTGTTCTAGCTGCCATGCTGAATGGATTCATCAGTCCAAGTGTAAAACCAAACTGTATTGTCTATACAATTAAATAAGTAGCAAATTAATAGGTTTTAATTATGCTGTTTACTCTTACAGCTTTTGACAGACTGTGATGAATTGCAACACTGATATTAATTGTCTGTCATAAATAATGTAATGCATTTGGACATATTTCCTAAATATTCATAGCATGTAAATGTAAATTTTGTGACTATGAGCAAAACATTTGTAACGTAATTTATTGTTGTTAATAAATATGATTAACTGAATGACTGGAGAAAACTAGCAAATGTAAAGATGTTTTTTCCCCCCCCCTTTATTTTATTGAGCATAAAATGCAGTGCCTGACAGGAGTGGGATTCAAGCGGATTGTTATTAAAAGTTTGGATCTCTTTTTCTTCATTAAATTTTTTCTTTAAAAAAATGTTATTTTTTTGTTTCTTTTCCAACATTCTCAAATTCACTAGGGTGGTATTTCTTAATGGTTTAGGTGGGAAATGGTGGTATTATTGCAATTTTATTTGTTTGATGAATTTGCTTGCCTAGACTGGCTTACGGATGCATGGTGGCCAGATGCACTGAAGCATACATCACAGAAGCCACAGTAACCTGCGCAGGTGTAGAGAAGCTTGCTGCATAGCTATTCTCTGTCAGGCTGAATATAGAGGTGAAATTCGAAACGCACAACAGGACTTGCTTTAGTGTGCATATATTCTGTAATGGTGATTCTTGAGTGCAGCGGAAATACATTGTTGTAATTGATATTTCTTTTCTAAATTGCATTAATGGAGCATTAAGTGATCCTCGGTATTCTGAGGCAAAGCACACTCATTTAAATATGTCTCAACACCTGGAAAATATTATCACATTATTTTAATATGACTGCAGTGCTCTTATCTCCCAAGTTTTTACACCCCCCCCCCCAACCCCCTACTCTCTGCACACACACAAATGTACATATGCACTAAACCAATCAAGCTGTGCTATATTTCATTTTGCATACACTAAGTATTGATTGGCCTAGCTTTGCCGTCACAATTGTACTAAATTTGAAATCACAAATTTAATCTGCAATCACAGTGAGTTCTGTGGGTGCTGATGTCCAAGTAGATTTTAGGCTTTGGATTAACGCCTGCTGAAAACGGAAGGTTTTTCTTTTTTCTCCCCTTTTTGAGTTCGAAATCTTGAGGTGCGGAAAGACATTTTCAGATATATTTGGAAAGACAAGCATATTGTACTTCAGTAGGCAGCAAACAATTACAGAGGAGGCAAGGCTCAAAGCAGCAGTAACTTGTTGCATGGCTGTGCTGAACTGATTGAATTCAGCTCGGCAAGACACGGGAGGTTGCTTGTCAAACTTCTCCCTTTTTTATCTTGTAACTGGAAGAATGTTTTGAATGTTCTAGAAGGCAGCAAACATGTATGTGTGTTTGGAAGCTTAAGGTTGGGGTTCTGTCTTTGTAGGAAACATAGGGGGCAAAATTGTGTCATAATTGCAGTCATATGTCTAGATTACTGTAGGCTGCGGTAGATTTATGTCGCGGCTACTGACATTTAAGACTTAATGATCCATGCATCATTTCAAATTCTTTCAGTTGTTTGAATTACAGTCTAATTTTGCAGTATATATGTGTTTATGTCTGCGTGTATCTGCGCGTTACAATTACAATGGTTAAAATTTAATGGTTTACTTAACCTTTTAATTTGGGTCCGTGAGGGTGATTTCTTTTTAGTTTTCCAAGGGTCTGTTTGTCATTTTCTGTCACCTTCTGAATCAATGTCGCCGAGCTTGAACTGCAATACGGTTTTCCTCTGAGCGGACAGTGCAGGTGTCGCAGCGGTTAGGTATTGACACGGAAACCAAGTACTTGTACAGCATTTCCTCAGGAGAATTTTCTTACAGCTGAGGTGGGTAATCGTGGAGGTTGGGAGGGGGGCCGGGGGCGGTGGAGGTTGCGGGTGACCCCAGACAGTTGGCTATGATATGCTCCCTCAGTCGTGAGTCCAAGGCAGTGCAGCTTCCTGCAATCTTGCAAGGCACCAAAGCAACCCAGGTCTGAATGTTCAAATTTAAATGAAAGTAGAAAGGAGGGATATATTGTATCACTGTGTTGTAATGCAGCAACTGAATGCTAAAACGTTTTTTCAGTATAGATTGCTGACACTGAACTGTAAACATAGACAGTGACAGACATTTGAGCCCCTGTTTGACTACCAGGTGTAAAGAATAATTAGAACTTTTTCTGAGCTGTAGTTAGCTTTTGGTATTTTTTTGGTATCTCTGTTTAGTTTACATTGTGATCTAGTTTGGTACTGCTTATATTTGTTAGTATTATAGCATCTTCTGTAACCTTTTATATGACTATTTGTCACCTATCTGTACCCCTCTTTGCAGCTACCTTTATTATACAATTTACCAATTCCATGCATGCACTTGAAATATTCCAAAATAAACTCTAGTTTGATTGTATGTAAATTAACAAAGAGAACTAAATGAAACATTTGATGATAAATGATGATGCTAATTTCTATTGGCTTCGGATCTACCAATGGATAGTTTTTTATTTATTTTTACAATGGCGAGTGCTTTAGTGAGTTTCTGGCTTGAAAGGAAGCCTAATATTCTCATGTATAATTTGGCTGTTCACAGGAAATCAATTCTATTCAGTTTTATGTTTTGTTCATCTTTGAATGTGAATAGAAATGGTCCCTCACTGGTCATGTTATTTCTCCTGTAGTTATTTGCAGGGTGTCCAAAGCAGGGTGTCTGAGTTACTGTGCTAGTCTATCTACATGTGTGTATTTATAACTGTGGTGATTAAATGAGTGGGTCAATGTATGCTAGTGCCATGTAAACAAGACCCTTTCCCCAGACCATGAAAATTTTAAATATTCAGTGCACCGCAGATTGAACCCCCAACCTTTTATCTATTTTAAAATCTGACCTATTTACAATGTTTGTTGCGTCTGCAGATGAGAGAAAAACCTGTTGCTGAAAAAGAAGGCACGATGAGGAGTGTTTTTTAAATTTTATTTTTTTATTTTATTTTTTGAGCTGTGTAATCGAGTGTCTGGGCTGAGGCAAAGGTTGAAGCAGTGCTGGTGTGTCGGAGAAATCTAAATTCTGGTGGTTCTGGACGCGTCGCAGACCTTAATGAGAGCTTTTGTCTGCACGCATGTTCATTCTGTACCCCCCCCCCCCAGCTGCAAAAATACCATTCAAGGACTCCTGGATGTTTGCTACAGGAGCCCGTCCTCTGCATCAGTGGTCTTTGGCCTTTTACTGCTGCTGTCCCAGTCTGTCTCACTGTGGTTTCTCTTTGCACTGGCTCTCCTGTGCATCAATTAAAAATTGAACTCCACCTTTAAAGAATGGGTATTTCCATCTTGTTTTCATTCTGTACACACTTTTGATAGTCCCTGTCTTCAAAGGAATTATTTTTCTTGTTTTCAAGATACTAGTGATCTGGGATCTGATCACAGATGAGAATTGTGCTGCTGCTCTTACTAGTGGGAGTGCGGTGACGCTGGGGTCCTGTTGACTGTATAGCGCTCATCACAGCTCCTGTTATTTTGCCAAGTATAGAGGCTTCAGAATTGCTCCTTCTTGAAGATTGAGCCAACCAAGAAGACCGGAAAGCGGGGTTTGCACTTGAGAGCATTTCATAGGTTTCAATACACCGGACTCTCTCAGTAAAGCATAGAAAAGTATTTGAATCGAAAATGATTATGTATTTGACCCAGGTCTGACTATGGCCCCTGAAGTCGTTGGGTGCTCAGTTGTGGCTGTGGGTTGAACCGCAGTGAACTGAGCTTAGGGTAATTAATACCAGCAGCAGCTTGGCCACTGCCCACGGTTGGAGAATCTTACAGTGCCAGCAGGGGCAATATTTCTCCATATTGTTAGATGAGCTTGGGAGTTGAAATTGTGTGTTGACTCTGACGCCAACTCGACTCCCCCTCAACACAATATGTTCTGACTAAATTAGAAAATAACAAAATACTGCTTTGATCCCCCCATCCACAAAATGAGTCAGTTATAATTAATCCGAGCACTGTAAATTCTGAAAGGAATGTAGTTTCATTATTTGAGATGTGGTAGGTATTTCTGTTTCTTAAACCATTTCAATTCGACATTCTGTCTTGATTCCATCTTGCCCTTTCTTGGTTTCTGGAACCATTGGCATTATTTTCTTCTCCCTCTTAAGCAGGCAGGAATACCATAACAAACCATATTCTATGTTCTTTTGTAATAACCTGCTAATGGACTTTTTTCCCCCTGAAGTCAGTCAGGCCCTGGGAGCAGGAAAATATATTAATGCAAAAAAATAAAATAAAAAATGGAAAAAATAAATGAACCCACCTCAGCCCAGGGAAAGAGCAGATAGCATTTAAACTCAGAATTAATTGCCAAATCTGCCTCGAATGCTCTGCTTGCTTGGCACACTGTCCTACTAAAAAGGGGGTCTTGACAACCATTCTTTAGCAGGAATGTCATGTAATTTAGCAGAGCCTTCTTCTTTAAAACTCTTAACACTTGTGTTTGGGTGGAGGAGAGCATTCTTTTTAGCCGCATGTATAATGTTAATAAATCTTTGAATTAAGGTAAAAAAAAAGAAAAAAAGAAAAAAAAAATGGATATGGATATGCCTACATACATTTTATGCATTTGCAAAATTATATATTCAGTTCAGGGACACGGCAGTTAAAGAAAGTTTGAAGGGCTTGTTTTTGTAGTAGAAATAAGATGAACAAAAGGTCTGCAGAGATCAAGAGCTGCTCTTCAAATATTCCACATCATTGTTTTTGATTTAAAGAGTAAGCCATGCCAGCTGTGAACCAACTCTTATCATGGCTTTTTTATTCAAGTTCCATCAAAGCCAAACAGCATCTAGAAAAATACACGCAAGTGTAATTTTGCCACAAAGGAGCAAATTGGCTCTTCATGCTAAGCACTGTGAATCCACAAATCAACACTGGAAAGTAAATAGACAATAGAACAGGAAACCCACACTCTCTCTCTCTCAAAAAAAAACTTGCATAAATGTTTCTATCTGTATGTAGATCTCCATACTCAAAAATAAAGATGACTAATGAGATGTGCACTCAACTAAAAATCTTTATTCCCAAATCGATACATATGACGGAAAAACTATGTGGTTGGCAAACAAAAGCAACAAGAACATCTCTTGCAGTAAAAGCCCGCTTCTATATTTGCTTTTGATACACAGCCAGGTCCAGCATGATTCGAATCCCCCCCCCTGTTTGCTGTGGTAATTTGAGGAATAGTGCTCCACAGGAACCTTGAAAACGAGACCAGGAGACATCCTATAGCATGTGTGATGCAAAATGTAGATGATGGGCAATGGTAACAAATGTATTCATGTTTAATTTCTGTCTGATATGGGCCATTATGGAGGAACATAATAATCGATCCATGCATTGCATATTTTGATTGTACTGTAAATCACTATAGTGGAGGAACATTGAAACAGATTTTGTTGCTTTGAAACTAGTGAATGTTTAACCTTTGGTACAGATGGACGTCTGGTGAGAGAATCTCTCCCCCCCAGAAGCTGCAGTAATGCATGATATCCTGTTGGTAGAAATGAAATGATGATGATGTTAGCGATTGCCTCCTTCCCTGATCTTGCAGAACCGCACATTAGAAGGCCTAGTGAGACATTGCTCTGAACGTCTGTTATATAAGATAAAAGGAGACAAAAACTAGAAGGCTATGGTAGTAGATAGGGTTGCTTTGATTATTTATGTATTTTAACACGGGAGTTTTTCTTTTCTTTGTTATTTTATAGCAGTTTTTAGGTTGTCAGTTAGATTTGAAAAGCGCAGCAGTAATAGTAATGTATGCTGGATTTTATTTAGGCTTTTGGCATCTTGTTTCAAAGCAAGGACCCAATGAAAGGATTTATGATAGTTGCATATTATCATTCCAGTTTTGTTATTCCAGAGTTCAGCGTGTCATGCTTGTCAGTTTAAGAGCAGATTCCATTGATTGTGTACTGAAAATATTATCTTTAATTTTGTTCAGTCAAGTTTTAGGGCAGGTAAACATATGTGCTTACTTAGCTGCTGATTTTGCCAGTTACGTTTCAACCCTTTGGAGGTTTCTTCCATTTCCTGGATGAGAAGACCTTAATTCTTAAATGAAATAATGACTGGACAGAGACCAGTGCAGAATTGCCAAGGTTGTATTATGCCTACTATTCGATGGTTTGTGCAAATTCTCTGAAAGCCCCCCCCCCCCCACTTAAATAATTACTTAAGGAAATTATTGTAATGACACCCAAACCTTCCTTCCCAAAACCAAGTTTGCTCAATGCGTTCTGAAACGAGTTTGATCTAATGGTGCTATGCCTAATAATCTCAGCAGCTCTCTATGGAAACGAGGCCACACACAGACAGACAGTGATTGCTTTGATATTCAATGCATAA
This sequence comes from Conger conger, assembly GCF_963514075.1. Classification (NCBI taxonomy): domain Eukaryota; kingdom Metazoa; phylum Chordata; class Actinopteri; order Anguilliformes; family Congridae; genus Conger; species Conger conger. Next base: position 38,455,503 of record NC_083766.1, read on the forward strand.
ACTGCTTTCTGTACATGACTCGGCCTGGTTCCACAAAGTAAATGAGGTTGAATTGTTACTGCATGAGGCTAATTGCTAAAGTGCGGCTTAACATGGAATACATTACATGGAAAGTTATTCTTCTCAGGTGTTATTACATTTCCCCCCCCATATTAGCTTGGTTTTGAAGGATACTAATTATGACATAATTGGAAGGAATATGTGTGTGAAGCGGACACTATTCACAACACTGGAAATGCTCATCTGAACACTTTAAAAGCAAAACAAATGTCTTGAATCTTTGGGAAGTGTACATTGAAGCATATTACCTTTTTTTACTACTTTAACTACTGTTACCCTTTTCTGACCTCAAATATTTTCCCCCTTGCAAATGAGTATTAATCCTGTGGGAAGTTACTGTAGTCCAACTGTGTAATGTCAACTTTGAGCCAGTTAGGTGAACTTGTTGAAAATTGTTGAAGGGAAAAAGCTTGCATGCTGACAATGATATGCCCCTGAGTGAGTTTGCCTGTGAGTTTGACGTGATGGCAAATAAATTGCACCTTTTGGACCGACCCTGTAATTGCGGAAAGTAATGTGTTGCTATGCAAATATCAAGCATTTTATTTATTGCTGAACTTGAGGAAGTTATTTTCTGCAAGAGAGCCATTTCGATGCATCTGCTGTTTTCCCCTCGAACAAGCCAGCTTTGTCGAGAGCATTCAAAACTTCTTGAAAGCCTTTTCAAATTGAGGAAAGTGTGGTGTGACATTGGTGCATGAAATAGTTTCTACTCAATCTGAATATAAGATTGATAAGGCTCCCGAAGCACGCCTCAGCGCAGGTTAAACAGAAGAAAAATGTAATTAACGAGACTGTAAACCAAAGAAGGAAAACTAGTTGAGATGCACTTTTTTGGTTATTGTGGAACTTGGGGCCTACAGTACCACATGCACAAACCCAACAAGACCCCAGAGCCTGTTTTTGTTGTTGCTAATATTCCATTCCTGTTTGCTGGTGTAAATACATTTCAAAAGTGCATTTCCCTGCCTGTCAAACACGTTTTGCTTTCAAAATTAATTAGACGTGTTTCTGTCTGTATTTTTTCAGTGTTGCAATATTAAGGCATCGCTTGTTTTCTAACACCTCTTACCCCCTCCCCCCTTTTCCTCTGATTTACGCAGATTGATCCTAAAGTTGCCTTCCCCAGACGCGCTCAACCCAAGGTAAGTGGAAACCATGTCAATTATAAAGATGCTTTATGGACAAGTCACCTCTGTTAGTTTCCTTTTCTCAGGCATGGTTTTGCATCTCATAAGCAGGAAGTGCTTTGTGAGAAACAGATGTTGGTGTCAAGAGTAGGAGGAAGCTTTGGTTTGATTCTTGGAGGCTGGCAGAAGTGCTTGGTGTGTAATGAAGAGCTAAAGTTAATGTTTACAGGAAAAGGATGGATTGTCATTGCTGAGGTTCCACTTCTCTTACTGGCATAATGGAAGTTTAATAAATATTATGGCCTGTTCCTTATGCGATGATTTGTTCACTTTCAAGTGCCAAAGTGGTGCCTTTACTGGCAAAAAGGAGACGTCGTTTTCTCTGCCTTGAACCTGATTGCTGTGGTTTTGGTTTCTTGAATCTTAAAGCACATGATCTTGGGCTTGAAAAATATTTTATTCTGTTTGCATTTGTGTGCATTTGTATCCAGGTTCACGTGGACATGGTTGACCATGTGCCTGAATGGTTTTGGCTGAGGTTTTGGGGTTGGTATTGGACATGCTGGGTTGTCCGACTGTGAACCGATGAGAGGGTTCATCGAGCAGTGCAGACCCCCTTACATCCATGAGATTTCTTTTTTTCGGGATAATGGATTTTTTGTCCTTCCTAATGCCACAGAGAGAGGTATTGTTTCTGAGTGGTTCAGGTTTCAGATAGGGGAATTGGCAGTGAAACCTTATAAAGCCATAGCACATGGTGTCTTAAGGGTATCGGCATATGGTTGAGAAACTACCAGAGATGTGGAACAGCTTTCTTTCCCCCCCCCTACTGATTTGCTTGTTCTTAGCATTAACCTCTTCCCTACTTGTCCCTGGAAAATAAACCTTTTTGTTTTGTTGGAAAAACACCCGCCACCATTTGCTCTCAGACCACAGTAGTAAGAATTGAGATGTTTTTTTTTTTTTTGGGATACTACTTTTTTAGCTTCTGAAATCTTTGTTTATTTTTTAAACACGGTCGTTCTCTTGAATCAGAGCAAGGACATAAGAAATTGTGCAGAGCATTTTTCTTTAAAAAGCAGCATTTTTGAAGTTTGCATCTCAGTTGCATCACATCAAAAAAGGAGTTGGACACATTAGAGGATCTGTGGGTTAAATCGTATCTTGAGTCATTTTAGCATTGTGATCTTGAGGGCAAGCTCATTAGGGAAGAAAATGGGTTTATTTGTTTTGGTATTACACAGAGGATGTGGATTTCAAAGGATATTGAAGAAAGAGGATTGAGGCACATAGATTAACATTGCATTGGCTTCTTCTTTCTCCTTCGTGTAAAGTTAATAAACAGTCTCGGTCCGTTGCTGCCGTTTAGGAGGTCCATTTTGTTTCGCGGCGGCCCCTCGTTAGAGCCGTTTATGCCTCCTTCTCAAATGTTGCCGTGCATATTGAATCTCTCCCTGAGGAGTCCATTTCAGGTTACGCGGCCATCAGCCAGATGTCCCCAAACCTTTCAGAGTGGACTGTGCCCCAGTACTCTTCTGCTGGGCAAGTGGACACTTTGTCAGTTTGATGTGGCTTTGAAGCAGTGGGTGTCTACAGCACACTCAAGCGAGTTTCCAGTCATCTAGGAGAATCGTTTCAATCCCCCATGCTGACAAGCGTTCCCCTCGTGGGTAATAATGCCTCTGCAGCCTGGCAGCGGGGTTGCATTGGACACAGCAGAGCATTTGTGCCCTGGTGAAGTCACAAAGGGCGGATATGTCCCTATGGTGACCAGACTCAAAGACCTTGCGAGTTCAGATGCATAGCGTTATTCTCGGTACCTTTTATAACGGCGCTTCTTCAGAGCGACGAGGCGGTTGGCTCTGACTGTGCCCGAGATTGGTTTCCATCCTCCGCCGTTGTTGCCGTCGCCGTTGCACACGACCAATTTCTCAACGGATCTTGGCGTGTCCCAACACGATTTTAATTGCTGGTGGGACCGCGGCCACTTCGGCAAGAGATGAGTTCCGAGGGCCTGTTATTGAAACAGACGTGTTCAGAGGGGACCTCAAGCCCTGTTAACCAGTGAGCCGCCAAAGTCTTCTCACGGTAGCGCCGCAGCCTTTTAGTCACCAAGCCATCTCACGGCACCTCGCGGTGTCATGTAGAGCCCCCGAAAAAAACCCCCGGAAAGGCATTTGACTATTTTGTGCTGCTCTTTTTTCTTTTTTTAAATTTTTTTTTTTTTAAATGAGTGCTTATGAGTACTTAAATGAGTAGCCTAATGTGTTCTGCGGAGAATTCATATACACTGCTAAGATTTGCTTATTTTTTTTCCCTCGAGGCACAGAGAATCATTTTCTGTGAAGTCAAATTAAACTTGCCACAGCTCTGCATTTTAATTTCTACAGAAGAAATTGGAAAAAAGGTTGAATACGCGGAATGGCTGGTGGGGGGTGGGGGGTGGGTGTTGGTGCATGGAAAAAGGGCTCCTTGGTGATGTCGCTAACCTGTTAGCCTGGCTCAGGCTCACGGCTGTGGCTGGGGCCGTGATTTACCGTGCTCCTCAGCTAGTAGATTTTTACCATCCCTCTTGTTCTGTTCATCCCCCCTACTCTGCTGCTGTTTCTTACTTAGCTGAGCTGTGTTGAACATAATGTACTAAGCCAGGGAAAAGCGTCTGGAGTCCCATGGTGTCAGAGCTGAGGGGAAGCGTGTTGCTGAGTGTGAAAACTTCAGGCCAAGTTTTTAATGAAGTCTAAAGGTGACGCTGTGTGAAGTGCCCGGGGGGGTTGGCGAGGGGAGGGGGGTGCTTTGGTCCCAGCAGCATAGAGACCTCACTTCACCAACCCAGCTCTCACTCCACTGCACGACACTCAAACACCAATTAAGAGCCCCGGTCGTCTGCTGCTGCGTACCGAGCTCTGGGGTACATCAGCGGCCCATCATGCCGCTGTCCATCGCTGGACGTTCTTAATCCACCCGCCAAAGCGGCAGGCTTCGTTTGGGATTGGTTAATCCTGACAGGCGTTTGGCAGGATCCTTGTTGTGTGCGTTACTGCACAGTGAGATCTTGGATTCCTCAAAATAATTTTCAATCTAGCGGTCTGCAAATGTAAGTGAATTTGATTTTTGCAGGTGACAGAGCGTAATGTGTTTTATGTTTTCCGTTCTCCGGGGCTCTATGCAGTGGGGCAGCTCTGCGCTTGTGAGTTTATTCACTTGGACCTTATTGTGCGTGTGATTGATTTTCAAACCCCTGGCAGACATCACAGCTTAGTATTTAGTTTACGCCTGCTCTAAACAAGCTGTCGGAAAGCAGTCTCGGCTTGCGAGCGAAATTTGGCCAAAGATCTTTCGCTTGTGGGTTTTCTCAATTACCTTGTGCGCCTGTTGTGTCTGTGTTGATGTGCAGAGATTTTTTTTTCTTCTTATGGCCTTTATGATGTGTAATTTGGAGGTTCCAGGGCTTTGTGTTATCGGCGCTGGGAGAATAAGAGTGCCGCCGGAGCTGGCCTAGAAAAGGAAAAAAACCGATGTTGAGTGACATTAATGAGGTGACTGGGGCAGAAGGACAGAAAGCAAGGTCCCCTCTCCACACAACCACTAACAAAGCCCTTTCCCAGGGCTCCCTGATCTACAGAGGCATCCTCCCCCCACTACTCACTCAATTCACCTAGTCTGCATCTTCAAAAAGAACATCAAAATACATACGCCTATATACAGAGCCCCTTTGATTCTGCAGATAGTCTCTTTGAAGGTCTTCTCGCCGTGTATTGAGAGGCCAGCTCGATGTTCTTCGCTAGCATTATACATGAAGAAAACACACGAAATTGCATAGAGGAGGCCAGAGGCATGTGGAATTCTGGGAAGCAGAATGGCGGTGATTTGTTCCAGGGTTAGAGTTTGGGAATTTTGGAATTTCGAGGCTGTTGTTCTGAGACTCTATACCTGGTGAGTGCATTGCATTCTGGGAGGCGGCCTTCCTGTTTAACAGTCTCTCCCCCCCCCCCCCCCAAACTCAGTAATACACCATCACCGAACCCTAGGCAAACGTCCTTCTCTGTCCAACACTTGACGTGTAGCTAAGAGTGCGTTTTCGCAAGTCTGTATACAAAACAGATTTGTCAGTTTCTGTCCTCATTTTACTTTTGTCATGATCATTTTTGTGCGCTGTTTGTCACACCTGGTGACTAGGCGCAGCTGCGCCCAAAGTCATTATCAATTTTCTGGTACACTTGTCTCGAGAGCTGATTTAGGTTCTTCAGTGAGATTTGTGCTCGCCCAAATCCCACCTCAGGACAAACGTCGTCGCTCTCCTCCTCCACGTCACAGTCTGGGTATGCAGTTGCCAAATTATATGAATGCTTTAATGAAGGGCGCATCTTTTTGGGAACGCATTGTCTGCGAGTGTCCTGCTGCGGAGCTCTCAGAAATAATGCGCCATGTCCTTCAGGTTTGACCTTGAGCTCCAGTTTTGACTAAACAGTATCTGGCATCTCTGGGTTGTCCCCGGTATGTAAACAGTCTGCAACATCTCTTTGCCTGTACCTTCTCTTGGAAGACGCGCTGTCAAATTTTTTAAAGCAGTCTGCATCCAGACGGGTTATTATTCGGCGACAGACTCGGATTGTAGAATCTTTTATTTATTTATTTTTTTTGTCTTTTTTTTCTTCCTCATTGGTTTCTCCCGGAGTGGATGTCTGCCAAGCTCGCTAGAGCACCTTGTAAGAACAGACAGTTCTCCAAATCCGAGCCTGCAGATGTGTTTGATGCCGCCGTTGCTCTGCATGTCGCGCGCGCTGTGATGATGAAGCGCATCCCCGCGAGTCAAGGTTATCGGGCGCTCGCTGCTCCCTCCCTCTCACCATCTCTCCCCCGTGACTTTCACCCGCTTCTATTTCCGAAAGCTCTCCGGGTCCTTTCACACATTGTGCGCTGGCCTCCGTTCGCTTTGAAACAAAGCCTCGCGTCGCAGGGAATGAAACGAAACCGTAGCCTTCGCTTTTGTTTTTGTCGGAGAAACCGATTTCTCTTTTTTCTTGATGTAAGAATATAGAATATTGTGTCTTTTCACCCTTTGTTCTCCCCAGTTTTGCAATGCCCAGCTGTATACATGGGGGCTCATTTCCAAAAGCTTTACTGCCAATCCGGGAGAGTACAGACAAACATGCTCTTCTCCAAAGTGTGTGATGTCACGCAACAGTTAGCAAGGCTCGCACAGACATGAATCAGAGGACGATACATGTGCAGCTAAACAGACGGACTTGTGGGCACCAAGTTGACGAATAGGGCTCGCTTGTGCTCAGTCAATGATCATCCTTGCCGAATGCAGCCCTCCCATCCCTGGGTGAAGCTAGAGCCAATTGAGTGTTTCCCCTCGGGGCTGTCAAGGTATGCTCCAGATTCAATACCAGACCGTGAGACCCTTCTATACACCTGGAACGGACCCCGCAGCCCATCTTTTGTAGTTCTGGAGTGCTTGTAAGTCTGACACTGCATTAGAAACAGCAAATGTTTCCTTTTGATTTCAGAGTGTTGCCTTTAAGCCGAGTGTTCCCATAAGGCACCTGGCTAGTTAAATACAGATTACGGGTACCAGCGCAAGTTGCATATTTGGCTGTAGGGATGACTGTTGATTTTACTGGTGCTTGTTTGGACTTTGACTCAGGATGTTCCCACCAGATTTTTTAAAAACTTACTGCTATTCTGGGCATGCAGGCAAAACACGAGACTGAATGTATTAATCTCTCTCCCAGTTGTTGCTCGAGAGAAGTGGCCTTTTTTTCCTTTTCCAGAATTATGTTTAATTTCACTACTACCCTGACTCGCTGTTTTTATAGCCTCAAATTACTTGGCCAAACTCTATTGTGTGCTTTTACCTGCAGGATTTAATATGAAAAGAACTATGCATCTTTTTTTTGCTTAAGCTCAGACCAGGATAGTATATACCTGAGTTAAAAAAAACAACAAAAAAACCCCCAAAAAAACACACGCGCACAAAAAAAGAAAACACTTCACTGAATTCTGAAGAAAACGGGCAGTCCTGTTGGGACCATTCATGCTGCATAAAAAATTAAACATGCGGCTCTTAGTTCAGAGAAGGGGAAGAAAAAAATAAGTGCTTACTGAAGCAAGTGCGAGAGTTTCCGTCAAAGTAAAGGGCCAGTCAGTGTGCCCCTGTCTCTGGTGTTTATTTGGCTGCCCACGCGCTCTGTTAATGAATCCTGACCCACGCTGTGTGTGCCTTTGCCCACTGATTGTCCTTTCTCCATGACGAGTCCGCCGCACACCCTCCTTCACAGGGCTGGAGCACTTATCCGCCCAGGTGGCTGCTGGCCCTTTTCCTCTCTCTCTCTCTCTCTCTCTCTCCCCCTCCCTCCCCCTCCCTCCCCCTCTCTCCCCCTCTCTCTCTCTCTCCCTCCCCCTCTCTCTCTTTTTTCAATTCAAATATTTCAAATAAGCTTTATTGACATGGTAAGGGTACGCCTTACATTGGCAAAGCATTCACTGATGTAGCAAACATAACTCTCTCGCTCATTTGAATTTTTCCATCTCCTCCTCCTCCTCTACGTACCTTGCTGCCGGCCAGGCTTTTGTCTAGCATCGGCTGTTATGCGGCGCCTAGCTTCGCACGGAGACCGTCCTATCGGTTTTATTTCGTCTGAACGTGACTCATGACGGACAGCCCCTCGCTGACAATGCTACCCCCCCCCCTCCCTTGTTTGCTCCAGCTCACCCTCCAGCTTGATAAATCTGCTGCTAAATTTAGAGGCAGTTTTTCTCAGTCAGGAAGAGATTACTGGCACATAGAGAGAACGTACAACAGGCCCGTCAGGATAAGACAAGGGGCCCTTTGCCGGCTTCCACTGTGCCACATGCCACTTTGTGTTTGAAATATTTTATGTTCCCCAGTTAAGGAACAGATAATCGGATGGCCTAATATATTATGTGTCATCTCTTAAAAATGTTCTTTCATGCCTTTTGTTTAAACAGGTAGGCCTCAGGAAAGGAGGCCAGGAACCTTATCCTGGTGATATTTGGTAGTTATTTACATGGTTGATTTTTATGCCCCCGCTTAAACAAAACATCCAGTTTCTCACCCAGCCAGCGTTTGTTCATGTAGTCTTTTACATTTTGATAAGATGACAGTCAGAGTCAGAGTCAGAGTCAGAGTCAGAGTCAGAGTCAGAGTCAGAGTCAGAGTCAGAGTCAGAGTCAGAGTCAGAGTCTTCAGGCCCCTCTGGCGTAAGGTGGACTTTCCCCCTGACTGGGGCACTGAACTCTCACCCAGTTGCTGTCTTACACGAGGCCATGTAAGACTGCATGCCGTATGTTTCTAATAACCCCATATTGAGCGTTTACCTTGATTTGAACATCATGGAAAATCCCAGGACGCGCAAGGCGCATCGATTTTGGAAACACCTCAGAACAGCTGGGGCAATTAGCGAGCAATCAATAGAAAAATAATTCAATGCAGAAAGCATTTAAATTATATATGTATTCTTTTGTGTGGGGATGTTTTGTAACCCTGAAATAAGTCCTTGTCTGCATATCTATACTTAGAGTTTGGGGGTGTGTCTCTTCCAGATGTGTGGGGGCGGGGCTGACAAGGCTCAACCAATGACGCAGTTACAGCTTTCTGGAATAAATGCGAGCGGGACCCCCCCTCGTTTTTGTTCTTCGTTAAGAGCAAGAACATTGGAGGTGTGGGGGGCAGGGCACCTACTGCAAATAAATAAATAAACATGTAGCTCTTTCAGCTCTTCCCTGCTGAGCTCAGAGTGGGGCCTTTTAGGACGGACTTTGTCTTTGTGTGGAATTTGTTTCCTGAAATATTTTTTCCCCTGAATGTTTTTTTTTCTCGTCACATGCATTGCTAATCCATAAGAAGTAGGACATGTGCTATGTCCGGGTTAGTGTGCCAGAGGTCAAATGCGCAGGTGACAGCGGCTCATGTTTTTCATTGTTTTGATGAAATAATTGTCGCAAATGTCTTATTTCTGCAAAATGTGGGCATAAGGGGCTTGACTCTGCGAGGTTTGGATGATGTTGTCTGTGTCGGCCGGTGTTAGCTCTCGTTACACTGCGGACACTCTGCTGGCTGTTTGGGCAGCGTGCTCCCGAATCGCCTTTGCGGGTTTATGAACAGCCCCTGGGAACGGCTTGGGGTTTATTTTGGAAATACGGTGGACGTTTTTCCAACCGACCCCTAAGGTGCATGACTGGCACTCGGAAGGTTGGTGATTGAAGTCCCGGATGTTGGACCCTTGGGCAAGGCCCTTAACCCCATATTGCTTCAGGGGGGATTAGTCTAATCAACTGTGACTTTGGATAAAAGTGTCAACTCAATAACAAAAAAAAAAAAAAAAAATGTAAATAATAAAAAAAGATTAATATTGCATTGCCGGCCATGTTTCTGTCTCCCTCTAGATTGGTGGGGTGTGTTGTGGACCGGGCTGGAGAGCTACTTATCTGACTGATGCTAACGTGCTATATAGGGAGAGTATGGACTCAACCGATACCATTGTAACGTAGTGCTGTCCTTTCAGGAAGCGCCTACTCCATCACGCTCACTTTAGGAAGGATAACAAATGCTGTAAAGTCTAATTAGTTAGCCATTAAGATTAATAGAGCAATTACCTATGAGATTCGACTATACTTAAGGTACCTTTCAGGAAAGAAGCAGCTGTGTGTTTAACAGCCGATGGAGCCTGTCTAAAGAGGCTGGGGCCGGACGTGTATGTGTATTTACGGGCCACTGTCTGCTAGCCTCTCGCGTTAGCTCTCCCCACCGAGCCCAACTGGCAGTTCTTTTTCCGCCTCGTCGTGGAAGGCTCGTCTCACGAGCGTAATTTCCTGTCCAATTAACAGTAAGTTAGGCTCGTTGATTGATTAATGTTGCCTGCTTATTTGCATTTGCCGCTCGGCGGATCCGCGCCGTTTACTCCGTGGTCTAGCAACCTCTTTCCCTGGGCTTGATTAACTTACTCCCACCCCCTCCTTTCTGGTGTCCTTCCTAATAACGCCGCTTTCTTCTGCACTGCTTTGTCCTCCTTAGTGAAATGGATGAGAAGATTCACAGAACAGTAGCCTTTTACTTTTACATATAAAGTATTTATGGTCCTATAAAATTGGCAGCCAAAGTGGGAGATCTGGGAAACTTGTGTGAGCTGATTTGTAAAAAGAATTATAATTAATAAATTAATAAATTGATAAATAAATAAGTATGTATGTATGTATAAAATTAATAAAATGGCGTATGTGTTGGTAAGAGGCTGTTTCTTGTTTAATGATGTTTCCTTGGTGAGTGAGGGTGTGGTGATTTGCCTCCCCCCCCAATCATGGACTACCCACAGTGGCTCTGTGGCTCCTTTTTTATAATAAACTCTCTGCTTGAGAATGACATCAGCTTTTCAGCGCCCATAAAATGGCACTGTAACACTAGAGCATTAGCGTGAAGGATTGACCGGTAGAGGTTGTGAAAAGATGCTGCCATTATTAATGTCAGGCCGACCAATTTTATGCCCTCTTCAGCTCTAAGCTCTTAATTTGTTAGTTTTTTGGAGTAATGCGCGCTAGCCTTCTCTGCTTCCTGTGCCGAATCAAAGCTGAATACCACCCTACAGAACTGACCCTACAGTTTGTGTTGCCTGGGCTGCGATTGGCTGCCCCTGGGGTCAGGGGTCGCTCAGGCAAACAACAGAGGAAGAGGACGAGCTCACCCTCCTCTGTTACTGAAGGCCAGCACCTTTCCTTGAAGGGAAAAAGAAAGAGGGAGGGAGAGATAATAAAGGAAGGTAGCTGAAGAAGACCGTTGGGACAATGGGCTGTATTCTGCGGCTGGCAGCGGGGTCTGGGGAGTAAATGTCAGGTCCCCGCGGTGCTGGGAGGTGACGCGCCTCGGAGCGGTTGCTATGTTACGGGATTGTGGCAGCAGGTATCCTCCCTCCTGAAGTTAGCTCGGTCCCAGAAGACCGCCGTGGTGGTGAAGCCTCAGTTGGCGCCTCATAGGTCGGGCGCCACTACGGCGAAGCTACTGGAAGGGGTGTTCAGTGACTTTGGGGGGAACAAGGTGGGTGGGCTGTCCCTGGGCTTAAAATGAGGTCTCTGTGAGAGGCCTTAAGCTTGCTATTCCAATGCTGGACACCGCATGTCATTCAGTACTGGAACCAAACAGACACCAAAACAAGAAGGAGGGCGGGAAACTGGATTCACAAATTGCGTAAAACAAAGGGCTTGAGCAATTGCAGGCCATTATTTATCCTACATGTCGATCGTGAGATTGAGTTGCAACCTTTCCTGTTTGTTTTGTGTCTTCTGAAGAGACGGTGGTCACTGAGAGAGACGGGAGGAGGAGCCGTGGGGGATTTTTCAGCAGATACTGGCCGCTGTGTTCACGTCGCCCTTCCCTGCACCTAGGGAGTGACGGCAGCACTGCTGTGACCTCTCTTATTACAGTGACCGTCAGGCTCCTGACCATAGGTGCTCATTTAATGGGTGAAATTGGAGGGAAGGAGATAGGCAGTCGGGAATAAACCGTTTGTTGATTGGAAACCGTGGCGATCCCATGGTTTCGAGTCTGTTGGTGCTGCAGGGATTTGTGTGGCCTTGAACTGACCTTGGGGAGTCTGTTATTGACGCATCTTCGAACAAGCACAACATGACCTATTAAAGCCATCATTACCGTGGCGTGTGTGACGGCTCACGGCGCTGCCATTTTTCACATCTGGGATTAGTGCGTGCCGTCAGTCGGAGGCAGTGCTGCATTGTTAAATTGTGGTCAAAAAGCATGATTATGTATGTGCTGCAGGGAATCTGCACAATGAGAACCAGGAGTAAATTAATATATTGGTTTGGGTAAAAAAAAAACACATTTTGCATTTAGCAAATTTGATGATATCATGAAATTATTATTATTATTATTATTATTAGAATATGTATTTTTTACATTTCTTTACCACATTTTCACACAGTTATTACAGTTGTGAATGTGAAGTGCAATGGCTGTGTATGCATTTAGATATTGTATATCTTATATATATAAATATCATAAACAGTCCCCTCCAAAAGTATTGGAACAGCAAGGCCAATTCCTTTGTTTTTTCAATACATTGAATATGTTTGGGGTTGAGATTCAAAGATGAACACGAGACAAGTGTTCAGAATTTCAGCTTTGATTTCCTGGTATTTACACCTAGATGTGTTAAACTATTTAGAACATAGCACCTTTGGTATCAGACCACCCAATATTTAGGTGAGCAAAAGTATTGGAACAGAGAATATTTAAGTAAATGAAAGTAAATAACACTTCATATTTGGCAGGATATCCCTTGCTTGAAAAAACTGCACCAAGCCTGTGACATCACCAAACTGTTGCATTCTTCTTTTGTGATGCTTTTCCAGGCTTTTCTGCAGCCTCTTTCAGTTGTTGTTTGTTTTGGGGGGTTTCCCCCCCCCAAAGGTGAAATGCATGCTCAATTTGGTCTGGTGATTGACTTGGCCAGTCTAAAACCTTACACTTTTTCTCCATAATCAAGTTCTATGTTGTGTTGGCAGTGTGTTTTGGGTCATTGTCTTGCTGCATGATTAAGTTCCTCCCAATTAGTTTGGACACATTTATCTGTAAGTTGGTAAACATGATGTTTTTGTTGACTTCTGAATGAATCATGCTGCTACCATCATGAGTTACATCATCAATACAGATAAGTGAGCCCACTCCAGAAGCAGCCATGCGAGCCCAAGTCATCGTGCTTCACAGATGAGCTTGTATGTTTTGGATCATTTGCGGATCCCTTCTTTCACCACACTTTGGCTTTTACATTACATTACATTACATTATTGGCATTTGGCAGACGCTCTTATCCAGAGCGATGTACAGTTGATTAGACTAAGCAGGAGACAGTCCTCCCCTGGAGCAATACAGGGTTAAGGACCTTGCTCAAGGGCCCAACGGCTGTGCGGATCTTAATGTGCGTCAACCACCGACCTTGCGTGTCCCAGTCATTTACCTTAACCACTACGCTACAGGCCGCCCCTGTACATCACTTTGGTAGAGGTGAATCTTGGTCTTGTCAGTCTATAAAACTTTGTTCCAGAACTTTTCTGGCTCATCTCCGTACTTCTTTGCAATTTGTAATCTCGCCTTCCGTTTCTTACTACTGTGAGTGGGTTGCATGTTGTGGTATAGCCTCTATATTGCTGCTCTCTAAGTCTTCTTCGAACGGTTGATTGAGATACCTTCACCCCTGCCCTGTGAAGATTATTTGTAATGTCAAACTGCTGTTGTTTTCCTTGGTCGACCAGTTTGATGTCTGTTGCTCACTACACCAGCAGTTTCTTTCTTTCTTTTCAGGATATTCCAAGTTGTAGTACAAGTTATCCCCAATGCTTCTGCAATGGCACAATTTCCCCTCTTTTCTAAGATTTTCGCTTTTCTCCCAAAGACAGCTCTCTGGTCTTCATGTTAGTTTATCTTTTCTGACACAAATGCTGTCTTCACAGGTGAAACCCAAGGCTAAAACCAAGAGTAGGCATTCAGAACTATTTATTATTTAACCAATCAATGTAACAGGACACATCTGGGCAAGAAGAAACACCTGTCAGTCGTATGCTCCAGTATTTTTGCTCGCCTAAAATTGGGTGGTCTTGATACAGTGTATAGCAAAAAGGAATTGACCTTGCTGTTCCAATACTTTTGGTGGGGACTGTATAATATTTTACACTACATTTAAGATGGGTAATCTTTAACAAGCTGGTAAGCTGTTGCCATTGCACAGTTGGGCCTGTGGGTGGGGAGTTTGTTTGGGTGTGAAGCTCTCCCTCTCTATCTGGGTTTAGAAATGTATGTCTCCTCTGAAAGGTTGTCTGGCCATTCTTTTTCTTGCGGTAGCAGGAAGGTCTTAATATGTTTTGCTTTGAAACTTGATCAGATTGCCTATTAAAAGGCCATTAGCACTTTAATGAAGGGGAAAGTCGAAATGTGGGTAGAGGCTTTTCGGCTGATCTGATGGGGAACGTTAGTGAGATTTGGTCATTTGGTCAGGCATTTCTGCCCGGCTGCCTTGATTTGGCAGCCCCTCACCAACTAAACTTATGGTCTATTCCCTCTTAATATTCTCCTTCACCTCTTTTACCCAAAAATCAATAACACATTTTTCGTCTTGGTGTGAACTAGGTCACAATCTTTACAGACATTAGATAGAGATATTCTTGTAGGGTTTTGTCGACATAACACTAGGGCCCAGATGCGACTGTCAGATCAAAGGTACACTCAAAGGTGGAGAGAAGATGCAGGACCAGAAGCAGTGAATATAAATCGCTACGAAGCCAAAGGTGACAAAATGATTAGCTTTTACTTTTTGAATGTCTCTTTCTTTTTTTTTTCTTTTTTTTTTTTTTAGATAAGAGCCTTCTGTTTGAACGACACACACGCGGTGGCATCTCCTCGTCTTTAAAAACCGTAAATCAAGCCCAAGATGCCCCGTTTATTAACACAAGGCTGGGAAAGGCATCGGTCCTAAGTGATGTGCTTTTGGGTTACACGGCAAAGATAAATTGCCGAGTGAAAGGAGTTGAATTAAAGTTGATTTATTGCTCATAACAGGCGCCGCTGTGCAGCCCGCGGAATTAAATACTGAGGCTTTAACGCCTGCCGACGCCACGGCGTCCGTCAATGGAGGCAGCCGACAAATAAAGCGTTCCAACGGAAATTCCACCAAGTCATTAAAACAGAGCCCACAGGTTGATAAAGGCTGCAGATATTAATTTTATTCCTGCCAACCATCAGGTATGAGGCAGTGGGGGTTGTGGGCACAAAGAAAGAGAAAGGGGGGGGGGCAAAATGAATCGATGGAAGAAGAGGAGCACTTCTGTTTTCTTTTATTGAAGTCCCTCCTTTCAGAAGCCTCTCTCTCCACTCAGTTATTTACGACGTACAGTAGTAAGTGCTTGCTTGCAAATTGATTTTTTTTTTTTTTTGGAGTGTGTTCATTAATCAAATATCGCAATAAAAGAAGGCTACCTTGATTCGAAACAAGCCGAATAAAATTGGCGGGGGCGCCGTGTTTTGCGGGAGGGGCTCGGTGGCAGTTGTGTTTATGGATGTATAATGCATTTCATGCCTTCATAATTATGATGGCTTTTAAAGCGTTCTGAGAAATCGCAGCATTACAACAGAGGCCCATTACAACTGAAAGAGCCCAGCAAATCGATAATACTGGTAACACTGCTCCTATGTGGCTGTGTAATATGGAGTGGATATAATGCTAAGGGGTATTATTTTTCTTCAACACTTTCTTGAAAGAAGCAGTTGAGGGCTGGTTACTTTTGAAGCCGGGGGCTAAGGTTGCTTTACAGTTTCTGTTCTCTAATTGTTTGTTGACTCACAATTACTGCTGTGGTGGCAACAGCTAATATACGGCCTATCTGTACTTATTCGCAAGTACAGTAAAGCATTATGTTTTTACAGCCTCCTGAATGGAAGCTGACCTTGACACGGCCCTTAGCATGTTCGTGCTAGCGCGCTCGGTGGAAGCTGCGCAGCCTTTTTACCTGGGTTTTTGCGGCTGTGCTAACTCTCCGGGGAGAGGAGAAGATGGATAGGCTGTGCGTCTGGGTGCTGCTGCCTCTGCACACCTGCCTCACGCTGCCGACTACACAGCCGCTGCTGCAGCACACCGGCCCGAGCTACCTCTCCCGACATCGCCTCCTCCTGTCAGAGACAGAGAGCCTGTTCTGCAAAATTGCAGCTATGGTGAGGAGAGAGAGTGTGTGTGTGTGTGTGTGTGTGTGTGTGTGTGTGTGTGTGTGTGTGTGTGTGTGTGTGTGTGTGTGTGTGTGTGAGAGTGTGTGAGAGTGTGTGAGAGTGTGTGAGAGTGTGTGAGAGAGTGTGAGAGAGTGTGTGTTTGTGAGTATGAGTGTGTGTGTGAGTGAATGTGTGTTTGTGAGTGTGTGTGTGAGAGAATGTGTGTTTGTGAGTGTGTGTGTGTGTGTGTGTGTGTGTGAGAGAGAGAGAGTGTGTTTGTGAGAGACTGTGTGCGTGTGTGCGTGTGTGTGTGTGAGTGAGAGAAACAGTGTGTGAGAGAGAGTGTGTGTTTGTGAGAGAGAGAGAGAGAGAGTGTGTGTGTGTGTGTGTGTGTGTGTGTGTGAGAGTGTGTGTATGTGTGTGTTTGTGAGAGAGTGCGTGTTTGTGAGAGTGTGTGTGTGTGAGAGACTGTGCGTGTGTGTGAGAGAGTGGTTGTGTGTGTGTGAGAGACTGTGCGTGTGTGTGAGAGTGGTTGTGTGTGTGTGTGTGTGCGCGTGTGTGTGTGTGTGTGCGTGCGCGTGCGCGTGCGCGAGAGTGAGTGCACGTGTGTGAGAGTGCCCACCCACTCAATTGAGCATTGAGATGCCATCGTTGTCATTTTTTCCTTGTGCAAACTTATACTGTCTCTGGTTTCCCCCCCTCCCGCTCAGTTGCTTTCAGCCAGTTTATC